>NW_026114611.1:3450698-3546889 GCF_025201925.1 Gopherus flavomarginatus
AGTGATCTCAGCTCTTACTGATTTCAGCTTGTAGTCGTGGAGCCCCAGTGCTGGTGCAAAGTGAATTCAGCTCAGCAGCCTCTAGCTAGGTTCCAGAGAGAAGGAGGTGCAATTGGTATGCCAGGCACTCAAAGGTGCCCCATACCATCAGGTACATACCTATCCCCAGCCTCTCTCAATTCACTGGGTTTTGGCATCCATGTCCCTTGTCTAGCGAGTGCTACTTAATTGATGTTGAGACTTTCTGTCATAAAGCAGTCTCATAGTTCCTCATTCACGTAATCAGGGTGACAACACTTTATTCCTCCTGCCCCAGTAATGAAGAAATTGGGGATCTTAGAGCTGTCAAAATAACCATCTCAGGCTGCCATGGGCTATGCTCGGCAGGGTGGGTGTGCCAGTGCAAACACCTGAAATTCCTTTCCACACTCCCTGACATTCTTTCCACACTCCCCATAGTTCACCACCAGATGTCAGGGTAGATCTCATCCTGACTCTGCTCACTTCCTCCCCCCAGTCCAGAATTTGTCGTCCCGACAAATCACATTCCCTAATATACCAACTCACTGGTCACCTCCAAAGGGCCTCAGATAGCCCACTTTAGCTTCCACAAACCTGTGTGCTAAATGTATTGGCTCCTCACTAGTCACCCCAGGTGCATCGTAAGTTAACCGTTTCACTGGTCTTATTACCCTGTCTCGCCTATTGAGAATCCCTGTTGATGTGATAGGGGGGACATCCTCTTGAGTGACGGATGGAGAGGTTTCCCGTGAGGTCCCCTCAGATACTGGCATAGGCCCCTGCATTTCTAGTTCTAACAGTGGAGGGTCAAAGGTGCTCAGGACATCCTCCATCTGTATGTCGCCACTGTCCAATAACCTGTGTATGTCATCACACGGGGGTCCCACCAGTGGCTCAGGAGTGTCAGGAATGGGCCTAAATACTTCTGCCATGGGGTTTAGGGTGAAAGAGGAGGTGCTCTCTTTTGATTCAGCTTATCGAGGCTGAAATCTTTTCTTCATCCCAGGTTACACCACTGTTGTGTCTTCCTCCTCAGACTCACTCTCAGATGTGCTGAGTAGGTGTAGGTTAGCTGCAGGGGGCCATCTGTCATGTTGGAAGGTGGCTTTGGTACAGCACCTTCGTTCTGCCCAGTTGCCCTCTTGTGGCCCATCTCATAAGGGGTGCCTACCAATTCCCCCACAGGGAGCAAAAGGTTTCTATGAACGGTCTTTGTCTGCTCTGGACCCTCTTCAGGTTTGATCTTGTAGACCGGCAGGTCTAGCTTTTCCATCAGCAAGTAAGGTATTGCCTTCCATCTTGCAGACACCCCCTAGCATCATGCTGATGTTTGTTTCATCCCACTTGTTTTGATTTTGAGAAACAAACTGGTTTAGTCTGAAGGGGATTTTCTGACAAAAATGGTTTCAATGAAATTTCCCCACCATCTCGATTCCTGGGCTCTATCCCTGCCTCTGGGGGGGTTTGCTGTTTGTTAGAACAGGAGTCAGGACTGGTGGCTTCTCTTTCTGGCTCTGCCACCGCCTTGCTGTGTAGGCCTTTGGGTAGGTCACTTCCCTTCTCTGTACCTCAGGCTCCTCCCCATCTGTCCAATGGGAACAGGGACAATTCTCAAACTCTGGGCAGTCATGAGCTTGAGTGAAATAAGGGGCATTAAAACCCTCTGTGAAGGAGAAAGGGGAGTTTCACTGTGTTTAGCACCAAGCAATTCTAAAGTTTGCTAAAATGTCTAGTCTGTGGAAACAAGAAATGGTCGGGACCAAACTTTTTAACCACTGCCTTTTTTAAGTCCATTCAGGGATGTGAGTCCCCGTCTCTTAGGTACCTGGGGTTCCTTGCCAGCAGGACAGAAGAGGTTCCTGCCTCTGTTTTTGTGGCCTAAACAAACCAGGTGTTGTGCCCCAGGTCTCCTCTGAGATACCTGAAAAAGAACATCTTCCCATCCATGAACGGGACAGGACCTATCTTAGAAAGGGGAACAAAGAGACCCCTGAGACTTACAAACTAGCTAGCCTTACTTCCATAGCTTGAGAGATACTGGAATACATTCTTAAACAATCAGTTTGTCAGTAGCATCTACAGGATACTTTGGTTCTTAGGATTAGTGAGCGTGGATTTGTCAAGAACAAATCATTCCAAACCAATCCTCTTTCCTTCTTTGGCAGGGCTCCGGGCCTAGCGGAGGCCGGTAAACAGTAGATGGGATCTAGCTCGGTGTTATTAAGGCTTTTGACAGAGTCCCGTAGGACATTCTCACAAGTAAACGAGGGAAATGTGGTCTAGATGCAATCAGTGTGATGTGGGTGCAGAGCTGTTGAAAGCTTAGATTCCAAGAGCCCTTCTCCATGTCTGGCTGTCCAACAGAGAGGGTGTACCTAGTGGATCCGGCAGGGATCAGTCCAGGGTCTGGTACTATTCAATATTTTCATTACTGATTTGGAAAATGGAGTGGAGAACATGCTTCTAAAATTTGCAAATGACACCAAGCACTTTGGAGCACAGGACTGGAATTCAAAACACCTTTAACAAATTGGAGAATTGGTCTTCTTGAGCCAAACTCCATAGCTGGGCCCCTCTCTCTAGACTGGGATGAAGTGAAACCCCAGAGCCAAACACTCCTCTTCCTGGACAATGCGCTCGCCCTTGAATGGTCAGATGTTGCTTAGCACTGTCAGAGCAGCTTTGGCTGGGGATTCTCCCAGCAATTTCCAATAGCGAGAAAGTATGAAATCCCCATCAATGAAACTCAGGAGTCTTGACTCCCAGTCCCCTACTCCATTAACTCCAGCAGAGCACACTCCCTCTCAAAGGCAGGGGGAGCGGCCATGAGGGCCTGCTTGTAATTGCCAGCTGTGAGAGGGAGTGTGCAGCAGTAGTTAGCAAAGGGGCCTGGAAAGAAGGACTGCTGGGTCCCATCCATCCTTCTGACACTTGGTGTGACCCTGAGCCAGTAGCTTCCCCTCCCCAGGCCTGTTTCTCATCAGTAGGGTTGGGGTCGCAGTTCCAACAGCCCAGGGGGGTTGGGAGGCTCCATGAAGGTGTGTAAAGTGCTGGGATTTCAGGATCCCAGAGGCGCTGTCACCCCCACGCTAGGGTGATGTTCTGCACCCCCTGCTGCTGGCCAAGTTTCTCCTTTCCCTGGCAAAAAGACAGACTCTTGTTTTCCCAAACAGCCGATCACCCAGTGTCATCACCCTGCCTAAGGAGTAGCTCAAACCTCCAAAGTGCCTGGGCAGGGGCAGGACATTAGCACAGCAAGAGAGGGGTGTGGCAGTGACATCACAAAGGCCTTTTGCAGGACCTCAGACTATTGGTCAAAGGTGGTGGGGAGGTGATGACCTCACAGAGAGATGCTGACATCAGCCAGGCAGGACAGGGGCGAGGAGCCAAGGAAACCTCAGAGACCCCTGTGGCTTTGCTTCAGCAAGTCTCCTTCTCCAGGTCTCTCTTTGAGGACTGAGAGAGTATTTGGGTTCATGTATGTGAGCACCAGGAGGAACCTCTTTTGAGTTTTCTCCTTCCCTTTTAGTGATTTTACTAGAAAACAGCCGTCCCTGTTTAGAAGGTAAGAGCCTCCTCGAGGGAAGGGATGTCCTGGGCGTGTCAAGTTCGGGTGCCAGTGGCCTCCCCACACTGTAAGGAAGCTCCCGCCATCTGCTCTGTGTTCGCGGTGCGGGAGAGAGCAGCATTCCACGGCAGTGATTTGCTCCTGGCTGCCAGAGCAGAGCAGCTGGCTCAGCTGTCAGAACTTCCCAGAGCAATGAATGGGGAGGGGCCCATGGCTCTGTAGCAGGAATGCAGGGCAGGCGAGTTCACGGCGGGCATTGTGGGATACTGGAGGAGGCCAGTTATGGTGATATAATAAACAGCAGCGTCTACTCTGTCACTTCAAGTTTGCTTCAAAAAGCTCTAGACCTCTCATCGAAGTTGTTTTATTTTGTCAGCAAAACAGGGCAGTTTTGTCGCCAGATGTGGCATTGCAGTGTGTGCACCAGCCACAAGCTGCCAACTGAGGTAGTGTTGTGTGTTTTTCACACACCTGAGCAACCTAATTCTGCTGAAACAACTTTGTAGTGCAGACCTGGCCAAAGATTCACTCACAAACAACTTGTAAGGAAAACGTCACCTGCTCCTCTGCTTTGCAGAATCCAAATACAAGCAAAGCTTGTCAGGCCCCAGTGGTGATGGCAGGGAGTCAGGTGTGGGCAAACACTGTGTTTTAGCCACCCATGGGTTAGCTGGCTAAAGCATCTGTTTTGTAAACAGGAGATCCTGGGTTCAACTCCTGGTGATGCCTTGCTGACTGGTTGTTGGGGCACCTGCTATTGGCTACTGTCAGAAGAGAGGATTCAGAGCTAGATGGGCCTTTGGTCTAGCCCAGTGTGGTTTTTCTTATGGTTTAAATAACACTCACAGGCACTGATAATAGAGTTACTGAAAGTTTGGGAGTTAGCAGCGGGTAGGTCAGTGCTCCAGTCCCCACACAGATGACACTCTCCCTCTGGGACAGGGGCAGGTCTGAGCTCTCACCCGAACGCTCATTGTGGCTGTCAGAATCTGTGAGCAGCTTGTTTAGTTTATGCCAAAGGTTGAGTCCTGCTTTGTGCACTGTGTGTGAGAATGAAAATCCTAAACTGCCTCTTGAAATAACGAATGCAGCAGGACGTGTTATTGTCCCTGCCCCAAGGCAGACAGACCAATGGAGAAATGCCATCAAGTCCAAGGTAATAATCCACTGCCGTTTTACATTTTTTGCTTGCTAAACTCCTTATCTGCCTGGCCCAGGCTGTCCTCTGCCTCAGCTGCTGCTCCCAGCCTGCTCTAGAGTCAAACATGGAGGGCTCCCAGAGGAACAGAGACTGGGACGGGGCAGCAGCCTGGGTTGGGCTGGGAAGATGCTAGGAGTTCTGGTTCCCTGAGAACTGGCCCGGCTCCCTTCTCAACAGCGAACAAATCAATTCCACGTCCCCTCCCCAGAAAAATCAGCCTAGAGCCAAGGGCAGCCGGGGACGATTCCCTCTAGTTCCCACCGAGGCAGGAGAGAACCCAGGGTGTTTCTAGGAGAGCTTATGGATCTGACGTGGGGAAACCAGCCTTTAATAACAGGCAGTTCCAGTTTAAGCTAAGTGTTTTTAACAATTTCTACAACATTAAAAAACCCTTCCATCGTAGTGTCACCACCCATAAAATTGCTTCAGCCTTATAGGTTCCTAAGTGCACAACTCAACATCTCTTCAAATCCAAGGGAGTGGGGATCAGTCAATGTTCAGAGTCATCCCACATAAAAGAACCATGTTGTGGTACATACTGGCCCCATCA
Organism: Gopherus flavomarginatus; assembly: GCF_025201925.1. NCBI lineage: Eukaryota > Metazoa > Chordata > Testudines > Testudinidae > Gopherus > Gopherus flavomarginatus. The sequence goes on from NW_026114611.1 coordinate 3,456,039, forward strand.
TGTGGTCGTCGCCTTTCCCTCCTCTCTGTTAAAAGTTTTAGTATTTTGCACAGAAACTTTCTTCCCTCAGGAGAGACCTGGGAACCAGGGCTGCCAGCCAGACAAACACCTTTAAGAGGAGGCGTAATCTGTCAAAAAATGATTTCCCTCCTTCAGTTCAGTGACACCCTGAAATGTTACTTATCAGGGCAGAGCCGGAGGACTGAAAGCAGCTACATCAAACCGCTGTGTAGCTAACAGGAATGAACACAAACACTCCCTTGTATCTGAAGAGATGTTTAGTTTTACCCTTGGTAAACTACAAGGCTAAAGGGAAAGGTGATGGTGGTGTCAGATATAAAGAGTGAAACATGAAACAATCATCATAGTTATGCCCATAGCAACTGTAAATATTTCTAAATTCTTCTTATTATCATCAGTGTATTATTTTCTCTGTCATCTAGAAATTGACTAGATCTTGACCAAGAAATTTGGATCTTGACAAAATAATCAACTACCCCTCATTAAGGTAATGGAATTGACACCCACTCGGGTGTCTCGACGCAGGTTCAAGTACTAACAACAGTGGCACCTTACAGCCATAGCTTTTAATCAGGGCAACACATTGATACAAATTCCTGTTAAATCATTTCTCAGGCAGAGTCCATCGCCCACATTCCTTAAGGCATTGGGCCACCATGTGGACGTGTCATTTCCCTCCTCAATTTCACACAGAGACACAATTTCCTTTGCACAGATCCAATCACAGTAAAACCTCCCTGTGTCTCTGGTCTGAGCCAGGGCATTCGATTCCAGTGAACCCTTCACTCCTGCAATGGCAATGGTCAGACAGAGGGGACGTGGTCACCTGCATCCCTGCCAGGGAGATATTGGCTCGGCTCTTTCTTTCTGCTGCTGTTGTTAGTCCATGAAACATCAGGGATGGAATGCAAGGCTGAGCTCACACACCAAACCCTGAAACATTTCAGTGCCCCAGAGAAATCCTCCCCCAGGCTATTGGAATGATATGGTGGAGATTCGAATAGGAAAGGGACTGTCTGAATTGTCAGTGTGAGGAATGAACAACAATCTACAGCAATGTCGTTAGCCACAAACACACTAATCATGCTCCAGCTGGAAGGGAAATGGGCAGGAACTCTTGCTGTTCACCATGGACACACTTACACTAATGCACAGCAGTGAGTGTGCTGGGGGAGTTGGTCTGAGCCATTTGAAGTGACAATTCTGTGAGAACAGAATCATTGTGTAGTGCAGTAGCTGTACATCAAGTAGTTGTGGCCGAGTGGTTAAGGTGATGGACTAGAAATCAATTGGGGTCTCCCCACGCAGGTTTGAATCCTGCCAACTATGGTGGCGTTAGTGTGTTGTCAGTACTGTTTTCTTAATGCTGGAGCCAGATCTGGTCTCACTCTGAGGCTGTCTGCACTTAAAATGCTGCTGTGACACTGCTCTAGCACTGCAGAGTAGACAGTTGCTACAGTGACCAGAAGGGTTTTCCATCCCTGTAATAGCTACATTGACAGAACAATCTTTCCTTTTGTTTAGCACTATCTAACCATGGCTTAGGTCAGCTTAATTATACTGGTTCTGGGGGGTTTCACACCCTGAAAGACGTACTTGTTAGAGGGTTTATCCCATCACCCTCCCATTCCCTGGTCCTTCTCACGTGACCAGAGAGCAGCAATGCACGAAGTTCAAAGGTGCAAACAATTCAATGTTTATTGGGGTAAACTTCCAGCAAGCAATGATTCCTGTTTCCTTCCTCAGTATCCCCCTTCCCAGCTCTGACACCACAGAGACTTGCCTGTGTCCCTGTTCCCCTTCCCTGTTCCTATTCCCCCCCCTTAGCAAAACATAATTCTAATTCCCCTACCCCTATTCCCATTCCCCCTCTTACTTCCTAACTGACTGCAGACTATATAGTAAACTTGAGTTCTGCTTAGCTATACCCTAACCAATCATTTTACAGAAATTTAACTAACCAATCCTAACATAGTGTAACATGATTATCTAACCAATTATACCCCACCACCTTAATTGGTTTGCACCCAACACATTAATTATACAGCAGACAGAAATAGTCACAGAAGCAGACAGAGATTATACAGACAAGCAATAGCAAAGTGGGGACTACAGTGATAGAACAACACAGAAATGAGGATTTCACACCTCAGCTATTGGTAAGTGAATTATTCCCAGACAGGATGTTATCATGGTAGAGGTTGTGGGTGCTGCTTGCTTAACTGTCTGGCCCCCAGGGCAGGATTTTGAGGTTCACCAATACTCTCTCAGAATGCCAGCACCCATCTTTTGTTCACTTAAAACGTGAGCAGGGAGATTACAACACCATAGAACTCATGGAGCTCCAGGAAATGTGTAACTTTAGGTCCGGGTGAGTGTGTCTAAAAATCAGCTGTGCTGTAGAAGGTCTCTAGGAGTTGAAAGAGATGTGCCATCTCGACCGCCCTAAAGAGTTCATCAACTATTAATGAAAACTAGGGTTCATAAGTCATATTCTTTGTAGTATCAGGATGGTGGACTGGTCTAAAGTGCTAGTTATAAAAATTTTTTTTTCCAATCTCTTGGCTGTTCTGGTCTGTGCATAGAGATGTGATTTCACATCCCACTCCTGATATTACCATTAATTCTATCTGCAGAAAATGGCCTCACTTCAATTTCCTTTGCAACAATAGAACCCCATTTGCTTAGCTTTTCTATTCCAGTAGCTGTGAGAGAAGCTCCAAACCAGGGGGAAACAGGGCCTGTTCTCTCGACCCATCAATTTTTGTCTTCCTTCATTCCAAGCCATTTTCTGATACATCCATATTTCCCCATTTAATTGCCACACAACTGTACTGATGAAGTGAAGTGAAACACAACATTTTTTGGATATTCTTGCAGAAGAGTTTTGTTTTCTGACCTGGAATTGAACAGGGGCTACCCGAGGGGGACAATGCTGCTCCCTTTTCTTTGCTCATCCAAAAAACATAAGTTTGTGGTGCCCTTTGTTTCCTTGTTCTTCAAACACCTGTCGGGGTGGCCAAGGGAGACTTGGTCCTGACTCTCAGAGTCCCTCCCTGCCCTACCTTTCTATATGATTCTGTTGTGTGGGTTTGTGCTGTGTCGTTGTTCCACGCTGAGCTGTTTTGCACAGTGTCACTTTGCACTCTGATGCATTGTTTCGTGTTGTATGGTTTTTGCACTGGCTTGTGTTGTGTTGGTTTGAGCTGAGCTCTTTTGCAGTGCGTCATTTTGCCCTATGGGACGTTCATTTACATGGTGCTGAATTGTCAGGCTTTGCACTCCTACGTGTTGTCACTTTGTGCTGTGGAATGTCAGTTCACGCTGAATTGTTAGATGTTAGATTGGGGTGTTTCCATTTTGTTGTTTATATTGTATTGCGATGGCATCGAATTATAGAGCTGTACGGCTGCAAGGGCCCTGGAGAGGTCATGAAATCCAGCCCTCTCTGCTGAGGCAGGGCCAAGCAGAGACGATGCATTGGGGCCATGTGGGGTCAAGTGCCCACAGCAGTCGGCCCAGGCAGGGAGCAGAAGGAGGGAACCAGAGCCAGAGCAGGTTGTCTATGGGACCAAGTATATGCAGAGTATCCTTGACAGAGGTTTGTTCAACCTGTTCTTAAAAATATCCGAGGACAGTGACTCCACAGACACCCTTGTGAGCCTATTCCAGAGCTTAACTACCCTCAGAGTTAGAAAGCTGTTCCCAATATCTAACGTGAATCTCGCTGGCTGCAGATTAAGCCCATTACTTCTTGTCCTACCATCAGTGGACATAGAGACCAATTGATCATTGTCCTATTTATAAAGACCAAACTTTTCCCTCTGCAATCATCCGTTAAATGGTTACTATCCTCTCTTCTTGCCTAGAGTACAATGGAAGAGGAGAAAATACCCTCTTAACATAGGATGCAAATGTCAGTTTGGTCTCTCTTCATGTTTTACTGAAGCTAAGAGAGAGGAAGAAACATGACCTGCTGAAGAGAACAGAGAGTTTGTTTCATTTTGATCTGTGAGTATTAGCAGAAGAGTGACACCTAAGGTTTGTTGCGACCACCCACCATGGGGCTTGAATTTATGATGGTGGGATTAAGAGCATCATGCTCTCCCAACAGAGCTAACTAGATTTAAAGTCAGTCAACTGCCCAGTCGCAGTGTAGAAGGTGCCCTGAAGGTGTTTATTTGTGAACTGTGGTTCCCTGTCTGAGGCCTGGTCTACAATACGCTGTTAAACCGATTTTAACAACGTTAAATCGATTTAACGCTGCACCCGTCCACACTACACTGCTCTTTATATCGATTTAAAGGGCTCTTTAAATTGATTTAAAGGGCTCTTTAAATCAATTTCTGTACTCCTACAGAACGAGAGGAGTAACGCTAAAATCGATATTACTATATCGGATTAGGGTTAGTGTGGACGCAAATCGACGTTATTGGCGTCATTATTTTACAGTAACTACCCACAGTGCACTGCTCCAGAAATCGACGCTAGCCTCGGACCATGGACGCACACCACTGAATTAATGTTCCTAGTGTGGACGCGCACAATCCACTTTATAATATCTGTTTTATAAAATCAGTTGAAGCTAATTCGAATTTATCTTGTAGTGCAGACGTAGCCTGACATTTGCCTTCTTTCCTGGTTTGTTATGTCTCCAGCGAGCAAACCAAAGCTGTCACTAGGCTGGTTAGATGCTGCTTTCTAGCCCAGTGAGCTGGGGTTGATTTAACATGCTGCCGCCATCAGCTGGTCAGAGCAACCAGGGCTGGAGATCAGAATTTAGGATTCTCCCACCAAGGGGAGGTGCTGTTGGACTCATCTAGTGGGGGAGAGTCTGAAAAAGTTTCTTGGTTCCCAGAGAGGGGGCAGACAAGCTGGTGCCACACACACATTTTCACAGGGAATCAGGCCCCCCCTTGGGAAAAACTCAAAAGAAGCCCAGACCCAGGAGTGTCAGAGAAGGGAATCACTGTTTGCTTTAAGAGATGGGTGAGGGAAACCTGCAGGTCCTTAGATCCCTTCAGCACCTTATAGAACCATTTGTGAGGAAAGTCTGGGGAAGCCAAGGAGGACAAGGAGAGGGAAAAAGGCCTTGCAGCTGTTGTGCAATCACCATGCTCTCAGCAGAAGGGTCCAGGGAGCTCTGCTCTCAGAACACACAAGATGGCAAAGTTCAGAGCCCTGTTGCACAGAGTTAGACTGTGATCAGCTCACAGTGAGAGGAAGCAACACCCCTCCCTTGGTCTCTATGCCAGAGCTCCTATCATCTGAGTGTCCTTCCTGCAAGAGTCGGCTGCTGAGAGGGTTGCGATGGGGTAAATGAAGACAGAGGAGGATTGTTCCTCCTGGGTTTTTTTTGCGTGGCTCTGTGATCCTGCTGGAGGAAGCATCCTTAGAGTTTATTTCAGTGGCTTGTGTTGGGCTGAGGTTGTGACCCAGAGTACAGGGGTTCTTCTTCGAGTGATTGCTCATATCCATTCCAGTTAGGTGTGCGCGCTGCGCGTGCACATTCGTCGGAAAACTTTTACCCTAGCAACTCAGTGGGCCGGCAGGTCGCCCCCTAGAGTGGCGCCATCATGACGCTTGATATATACCCCTGCCGGCCCACCCGCTCCTCAGTTCCTTCTTACCGCCCGTGTCGGTCGTTGGAACAGTGGAGCGTGGCTTAGCTGACCTCCACTTCCCTAGCTACTCGTAGTTCTCGTATATAGTTATGCAGTTATAATCCTTTTATATATATATTTGTATAGTTATACGTTTTTTCTTTGCTAACATAGTTAGTTTAGTAATAGTTAGCGGGGTTCAGGAAGTAGCCCCTTCTCTGCACCCGGTGCCGGAGCCCATGCACGGCTCACCGGGTTTTAAAATGGGCTCGGCCTGCCAGAAGCCGATGCCGAAGGGAGATCCACACGACTCCTGTTTGAAGTGCCTCAGGGAATCACACTTGACAGCTAAGTGCCCCATTTGCAAGGCTTTTAAGCCGAGAGCAAAAAGGAGCGGGACTTTCACTTACCCCTCCACCTTTGGCGCCGAGCGATGATCAAGCGGCTGGCAGAAGCGCCTCCTCGGCACCGGACCCCGCCGGTACTGCCAAGGCCTTTCGGCACCGGCCGTCGCCGGCACCGAAGTCGACTCGGCACCGCTCCCTTCCTCCGAGGTCGAGAGAGCCTACGATTCCTGCTGGTGCCTGATGGCTCCCCGGCACGTGCCGTGGTTGATCCCCCTGCTCCTGCTGCTTCCGTGCCACCTGCATCGCAGCCAGAGAGCTCGTCTAAGTCGGATTGCCTGGCACCGACACCTGCAGAGGCACCGATGACATCGGCACCGTCGATTCCAGTCCCCCAGGGCCATTGAATCCGGTGCCTGACAGCTCCCCGGCACGCGCCGTGGTAGAGCTTACTGCTCCTGCTGCTTCCGTGCCAACTGCACCGCAGCCAGAGAGCTCGTCTAAGTCGGATTGCCCGGCACCGACACCTGCTGCGGCACCGACGACGTCGGCACCGTCGATCCCGGTCCCACAAGGGCCGTAGAATCCGGTGCCTGACGGCTCCCCGGCACGCGCCGTGGTTGAGCTACTGCTCCTGCTGCTTCCGTGCCGACGGCACCGCAGCCAGACAGCTCATCTAACTCGGATCGCCCGGCACCGACACCTACCGAAGCTCTGACGACCTCGGTACCGTTGATCCCGGTCCCACGAGGGCCGTCGAATCCGGTGCCTGACAGCTCCCCAGTATGCACTGTGGTTGAGCCTGCTGTCCCCTCCACGCCGGAGACATTACCAACGGCGAGGGATCTCATTGCCATGACAGAGTCGATGCTGCCTGACCCCGGCACCGACGGTGCGGGTAATACAGTCTCTTCATGTGACCGTCCTCTGTCAGCACAGCAGTTCATGATCACGGTCCCGCAGACATTCCAGATCCTGTCGGCACGCCCGACACCACTTGCAGTCCCGGTGCTGTTTTCCTCATCGGTACTGGTCGCACTCGCTGCACCGTGACAGGTACCTTGACTCCTGTAGCCTTTCCCCGAGCCTCGAGATCTCGGTCGACCTCCCGGCACCGTTCTGGTTGCGGGTCTGGATCTCGTTCCAGGTACCGGTACGCCTCCCGGTGCCGGTTCCCGGTGCCGAGTTGGGCAAGGTCCGATAGAGTCAGAGACTCTGCCTGTGCCTTCTTTTAGTACCTCCATGGCCATCTGGACACGCATCCGTGTCATCCCACATGCGCAGATCTTATGCTCAGGACCACGATTCTGATATGATGGCCAGCGGGCGCCAGCCCCGAAACCGAAAGAGGCTTGGCGAATGAACCTGTTTGGCCGCCAGGTGTACTCTGCAGAGGCCCTGCAGCTCTGGGTAGCAAAGCAACAAGCCTTGCTTAGCTGCGATAATTATAGCACCTGGGTGAAGGTAGTTTAGTTTATGGAGTTTCTCCCTCAAAACTCCCGCCAAGAGTTCGCTGCCGTCTTGGAGGACGGGAAAAAAAAAAAAAAAAAAAAAAAAAAAAAAAAAAAAAAAAAAAAAAAAGGTACCCAGAGCGTCCCTCCAGGCCTCGTTGGACGCAGCAGACTCTGCAGCCAGGACTCTGGCCTTTGGTGTCGCCATGAGGTGCATCTCATGGCTTCAGGTTTCAAACCTCCGGCCGGAGCTGCAGTATGCCATTCAGGATTTACCCTTTGTTGGTAAAGGCCTTTCGCGGCAAAGACAGCCTCAGGCTGCCAAGCCTGATGGACAATAGGGTCCTAATGCGCGCTCTCAGCATGCATATGCCAGCGACCAAACGCAGGCCTTTCTGTCCCCAGCCGCCATACTCTGTGCCTAGCCAGAGACAGGACTTTGGCAAATGGCGAGGCCAAGGTGGTCGCAGACGAACGTCAGGACCCCTAAAGAGCCAAAGTCAAAGTCCCTCGCAATTACCACTGGGACCAAAGACGAACCTTCCAAGGTGCGCCTGAGGGCGGTGTACCAGTCACAGGCCGGGATCCCAATCCCGCTTTCTCCTGGCGTGGCCCCAGTTAATTTCAGATCGCTGGATCCTGCGCACGGTGGAGCATAGGTACCACCTCTAATTTGTTCCAGCCCTGTCCCCCTTCAGGGACCCCTCTCACGAGCAATTCCTCGTACAAGAGGTGCAGACGCCGATGGACGAAAGGGGCAAGGGGTTTTACTCCCGTTATGCCCTAGTCCCCCCACTCGAACGCAGGTCTCAGACCTTCCTAGTCCTGCACGCACTCAACCGGTTTAGGATAAGGTTGAAGTTCCGCACGGTATCCCTGGGAACTATTATTCCATCCTTGCCTCCTGGGGGCTACTATGCCGCCCTGGATATGAAGGACGCGTACTTTCGCAACGCCATCTTCCCTCCGCACAGGAGATACCTCCGCTTTCTAGCCAACTGTCAGTACTTCTGGTTTACGGCCATAGTCGCCGCCTACCTTCGCTGATGTCGGATATGCGTTTTTCCGTATCTGGACGATTCGCTTATCCAAGGAGACTCTGAGACACAAACCACTCAGCGCGTGGGCATCGTCACGGTCTTATTCACAGGTCAAGGCCTGATGATTACTATAGAGCAATCCACTCTGGTTCCCACGCAGAGGTTGGACTTCCTAGGGGCTATCCTGGTCTCCTACCTAGCCGGAGCCTGCTTATGACAACTGCGGTTTTAGGCGATGGCAACAATCATCTGAGGTCTGCAGGCTTTCCCAACGACCTCGGCTCGTACTTGTCTCAGTCTCCTGGGTCCATGGTTGCCCGCAAGTTTGTAACCAAACACGCCAAGCTCCGCCTCCGTCCTCTCCAAGTCCGGCTCACCTCGGCGTACCACCCGGACAGGGAGCCAATGGTCATGATAGTCACCGTTCCCTCGAGCACCTTAGGCTCCCTAGAGTGGTGGCTAACTCCCTCCCTGGTGTGGGCAGGGATGCGGTTTCATCCGCCCCAGCCCTCACTGCCCCTGACGACGGATGCGTCATCTCTCTGCTCAAGTGCTCATGGTCACCTCCGAGCTTAAGGCCTTTGGTCTTCTCGGGAGCTGGCATTCCACATCAATGCCCCAAAAATGAGAGTAGTCCGCCTGGCGTGCCAGGGGTTCCAGCGGCAGCAGCGAGGCCGTTGTATCTCGGTGTTTACAGCCAACACAGCGGCCATGTGCTTCATAAATATCCAGGGAGGGACATGGTCCTCCCCCCTTTTGTCAGGAGGCCATCCATTTCCGGGACTTTTGCATGGCCCACTCGATGGAGCTGGTGACGTCCTTTCTTCCAGGCGTTCGGAACGTCTTGGCGCTTTGACTCAGCAGGTCTTTCCTGTCTTACGAGTGATCACTCTGCCCCATGTGAGGCGTTCTGCTTTCCAGAAGCGGAGATGTTTCCTCACATAGACCTGTTCGCTCACCGCGAGAGCAGAAAATGCCAGATGTTCTGCTCCTTCCAAGGTCTCTCCTCGGGATCGATCTTGGACGCATTCCTGATGCCGTGGAAAGGCCAACTCCATTATGCCTTCCCACTGTTCCCACTGGTTCATTAGGTCCTGCTCAAACTCCGCAGGGGCAGAGCGCGCATCATCATGATCACTCCAGAGTGGTCCAGGCAGCACTGATATACCACGTTGCTCGGCCTGTCAATAACAGACCCAATTACCCTGCCACCCCACCCAGACCTCATCACTCAGGGCAACGACAGGCTTCGTCACTTGGACCTGCAGCCTCTTCGCCTCACGGTGTGGCTGCTGCGTAACTGAGCCGGGGTGACAGGAAGCCTTCCACCTGGTCAACGTACCGGGCCAGGTGGAAGCGTTTCTTCTACAGCTGCAATACGCTCGATCTTGCTCCTGCTGAGGTCTCGATCCCCTCTATTTGGCCTGCCTCTTGCCTTCAGCGGCAGGACCTGGAGGTATCATCGCTGAGGATACACTCAGCAGCCATCTCTACCTTCCAGCCAGGCTAAGGTGGCCGTTCCGTGTTCTCACGCTCTATGGGTTCGAGATCCCTCAAGGGCTTGGAGAGCTTGCACCCTCGGGTGCGCCGCCCAGCCCCAACCTGGGACCTCAACCTAGTTTTAACCAGACTTATGTCTCCCCCAGTCGAGCCGTTCACGACTGGCCCTCTGCTATACCTGTCTTGGACGACAACTTTCCTCGTAGCTGTTACATCGGCCAGACGGGTCTCCGAGCTCAGAGCTCTTACGGTGATTCCGCCGTACACTAGGTTTCACAAAGACAAGGTGCAGTTATGACCGCACCCGGCTTTCCTCCCTAAGGTGGTTTCGGCCTTTCATGTTACCCACAGCTCAACGCAATGGGCACAACCATTGCACTCCTTGGACATCTGTGGTGTGCTCGCATTTATATTGCGCTGCCAGAACCATTTCGTAAGGTGCCCCAGCTCTGTCACGGTAGCGGGCCAAAGGGAGGGCTTGCTTGTTTTCCTCTCAGAGGATCTCATCTTGGGTGATGGCGGACTTCCGCACTTGTTACGATTTGGCTCATATTTCCCCAAGCCACATCATCGTACAGTCTACCAGGGCTCAGGCTTCATCTGCCGCCTTGCTGGCTCGTGTTCCTACCCACGAGATCTGTCACGCAGCTCCATTGGTCCTCGGTCCATACCTTTGCTTCGCAGTATGCCCTGGTTCGACAGTCAAGAGATGCTGTAGCCTCTGGCTCAGCAGTTTTCATTCTGCCACATTTCACTCCGACCCCACCGCCTACGTAAGGCTTGGGATTCACCTAACTGGAATGGATATGAGCAATCACTCGAAGAAGAAAAGACGGTTACTCACCTTTGTAACTGTTGTTCTTCGAGATGTGTTGCTCATATCCATTCCACACCCGCCCTCCTTCCCCACTGTCGGAGTAGCCGGCAAGAAGGAACTGAGGAGCGGGTGGGCCGGCAGGGGTATATATCAAGCGCCATGATGGCGCCACTCTAGGGGGCGACCTGCCGGCCCACTGAGTTGCTAGGGTAAAAGTTTTCCGACGAATGTGCACGCGCGGCGCACACACCTAACTGGAATGGATATGAGCAACACATCTCGAAGAACAACAGTTACAAAGGTGAGTAACCGTCTTTTCCTGTACTCTCTGTTCTTAACCCCTCAGGGAGTGGACAATGGAGTACTGTCAGAAAGTGGATAGAAAGTAGCCTAAGAAAGTGTAGCATAAGTGAGAAAAAAAGCAACATTATCAGCTCCCTGGTGGTTTAGTGGTTAGGATTTGGCACTTTCACTGCCAAGGCCTGGGTTCAATTCCCAGTCAGGGAAAAGTGACTTCAATTAAAAAAACGCTTCAGTTATTTTTCACTTGCAATGTAAATAAATCTGTGGCTGTTTCCTGATTCCTCCATCTTCCCAGTGTCTCCATGGCAGGGCTGGCTCCAGGCACCTAGAGATGACCAATGGAATGGGGAGGCTTCTGTGGCTATTGGGTCCTCTCAGTCCCCCTTGGAGGGAAAGACTCACTGCCAAAAGTGGCAGAGGTAGAGCTGCTGCTGATTGCAGCTTTTTTATTTTTTTTTTCTCCTGGGGTGGCAAAAATGCTGGATCTGGCCCTGCTCCATGGAAGACAATTTGTTAAATCCCAGATGAGTGGAGTTCTATCAGTTCTCAGCCTGAGTCCTTAGGGCTTAATCCTGAGGATATTGTCCCATCATGGGGCCATTTCCCTCCTCTCTTTCATACAGAAGCACAATTTTCCTTGCACAGCCACAGGAACAGCAAGATCTTTCTCTGTCCCTTGTGCAAAGCAGGGGGCCAAATTCCATGGAGACAATGGATGAGTTGGGGCCCTGGGCACATCCAGTCCTGGCAGTGAGATGTTCCCTCCCCTCTTTCTTTATGCCCCTGTTGTTATTTCATGGATTGTCTGGGATGGGGGAAAAGCTGAGTTCACTCCAGGTGAAGGGAAAAAAGGACCCTCAAAGTCTCAGGACCCAACCCCTGCTACCAGGATCACTGAGGTGTTGGGGATTTGATTAGGAAAGGGACTGTGTGAATTGTCAAGGTGGGGAATGAATAACAATCTACAACCAGATCCACCTCATTAACCACTGACACAGGCTAATCCTGCTGCGGCTAGAAGGGAAACTGGGAGTGATTCTTTGCTGTTCAGCCATGGAAACAGTGACCCAATTGCACCGCAGTGAATGTGCTGGGGAAAGCTGGACTTCACAGGCAGGTGGAAACACCTAGAACTCCCCACCCCACTTCTGCCACCAGGGTGAGGTGTTGAGCTGCTCACAGCATACCCCACAATGATCTTATAGCAGGGGATTGCAGCACCCCTACCACCCAATGCAGGGGAGAGGGCTGACTGTATCTCTGCCCCCTGAGTCCAGGGCACAAACTCTCTCTGCCCTACACATAGAATCTTGCCATGCTGCAAAGTGACTCCTATGAACAAGTAACCTCCAGGAGAGCAGGCCTGGTCCTCAGAGAGGGGAATGGGCTTCTTGTGAAGCTTATAGGTCACTGGATGCAGTGAGGACAGGAAGGCTTTGAGTATATCCCATAGCAAACACAGCCCATCTGGGGATGTAGCTTAGTGGTAGAGCACATGCTTTGCATGTATGAGACCCTGGGTTCACTCCCCAGCATATCCAGGTTCATTTTTTCACCTTGATGCTTTGCTCATGCCCAGAGGGGATGTGGCCCACCAGTTTCAGTCCTGCTCAGTGAGGGGCAAGTGCCAATTGCATGGAAGGTCTGGGGGGTTTCTGCTCCAAAGTCACCTTGGTACATTTAAGATTCCCTCTCACTGTGCTGCTTGGGACAAGGGTAGATGAGAAGGGCGAATCCTCCAGCACTGGAGGGAAAGGTCCCATCTGCTCAGACTGAGAGGCAAGGAAACAGAGGGGCAGTCAGTGCTTTGAAAGGAGAGAGGTCAGTGATGTACACCCAACAGGGGACACTGTCTTTTTGAGTATCACAGGGGTAGCTGCGTTAACCAGGATTTTTAAAAAGCGAGAGTCCTGTGGCACCTTATAGACTAACAGATGTACAGGAGCATAAGCTTTGAGGGGTGAATCCCCACTTCATCGGATGAATGCAGTGGGAATTCTGTGCCTGGCGAGCCAACTACAAAAGCAATTTCTCCTCCCTTGGCGTTCACACCTCAGCTGCTAGAAGAGGGCCTCATCCTCCCTGATTGAACTAACCTCCTTATCTCTAGACTGATTCTTACCTGCATATTTATAGCTGCTCCTGCAAATTTCCGCCACGTTCATCTGACGAAGCAGGTATTCACCTGCGAAAGCTTATGCTCCAATACGTCTGTTAGTCTATAAGGTGCCACAGGACTTTATGTCTTTTTGAGGTGAGTGCAGCTTGCTTGGGAGGTGCTGACGATGGATAGAGAAAAGGCTGGAGTCAATGACAGATGAGACCAGAGAAGGGGAAGGGGAATGGCAGCCCCACAGAAGGTCCTGGGTGCTCTGATGCCCCAGTTATTGCACCCTGGCCTGTCATAGAGAGAGAAAAGACACCGAGGGACCCAGTCCCCCTAACAGTGATCCCATGGACAAGAACCTGGTTGTTAGTGGGGTGAAGATTCCTTCTGGGCAAAGTGGAGCTGAAATCCCTCAGTGTCCTGGAATTTAAGCAATGGAAGCTTCAAACCCTGCACGGGTGTGGGCTGAGGTGTATCAGCAGAAGGTTGGGCTGGACAGAGGCGGCAGGTTTGTATAATTTTTGGTGGTGCCCAGAATGGGACCAAGTCCTGCCCCCCCTCCCCACACTTGCCTAAGGCTCTGGGAGGGAGTTTGGGTGTGAGAGGGAGAGGGGCTGGGATCTGGGAGAGAGTTTGGGTTCAGGGTCTGGGCTCAGTCAGGGGGTTGAGGTGCAGGAGAGTGTGCAAGGAGCAGGGTCCTGGAAGGAGTTTGGGTGCAGGTGTGGGGTCTGGGTTGGGGCAGGGGGTTGAGAGTGCAGGAGAGGATGAAGGGTGCAGCATTTACCTCGGGCAGCTCTCGAAAGAAACCTGCACCCCCCTCTGGCAGCAGCCCCTAAGTGGGAGGGCTGGGGGCATCTCTGAGCACTGCTGCCCACAGACTCCAGCCCTGCAGCTCCCATTGCCACAGTTGGCTCTTGGGGCGGGAACAGAATGTGGAGACCCCCCACACACAGTTGTTCTTCCCGCAGATGGGGGGCAGCAGGAGATCTCCCCTGTTTGGAGGAATCTTTTTGGGCCCTACTGTTAGGTCTCCATCCTTTCTCCTCCTAACCACGCACACCCCTCCCCTCCCCGTTATCAATGTTTTAGAGTGACCCCTCCCTCCGTTTGTAGGATACAGACTCTCTGTGACAGAGACTGACTGCGGCTCCTCTCTGCATGGCCCCAGTGGGGAAGGAAAGAGACTGAGGGGCGCGGAGAAGATGGGCAGAAGGAGTCAAATGGGGCTAAACCAGAATAGAGGAGATTTTCTTCCTGTTAAAACGTACTGGAGTCTCATTACTGAAAAGCCGCATCTTGAATTAGGTTTGAACCAGCTGCTTTTCAATTAATAGGCAAAGGTGTGAACCACAGAGACTGGGAACTGCCTGCTTCCCAAATCCATCTAAACAGCATCTGCAGTGGTGCAATTGGTTAGTGCAGAAGGGAAAGCTGCTGGGATTATAAATTCTAGGCCTTATCTGGAGCCCTGGATTCTGTTCCCCATGTACCTTCCCCAGCGTGTTCCTCTTACCTGTGTAGTTTGCTTTGCCTAATTCCCATGGAAAGTGCCCTGCTCAGAAAAGGAGAGTAAGTTCTAAAATGTGGCAGTAGGTGCACAGCTTGGAAACATCCTCCCTGTGCTGCCATTAGTTCCAGGAGATTGTTCACTGGCAGGGCAAATTGATTTCTTTGCTGCTGAGAAAGCTGCCAGGACAGGTCTGTGGGCACCAGAGCTCCCTGCTTCTTCCAGCACACCCCTGGCTCCTTCCCTGCCCCAGTCACCGATGTAGGAGGGTCCTATATGCACGGAGCCTAAAGCTTTACCAAGTCTTCTTAGTGCAGTTGACAGCTTGTCAGTCTCATAGTCTGAAGATTATGAGTTCAAGCCTCAGAGGTAGCAATGGCTTCTGCTCCCTGCTTCAGATTCTCCAAAGGAAATCAGAGAAAAGAAACTAGAGGAAAGTGGTTTCTAGACACCCTCCAGCCATCTAACACACACACACAGAGACTTTTCTATGGCATTATCTTTTCCTTCTCTGTGCCATTTGTATTCTCCATAGAGCAAAATAAAACAAAAACATGCAAGTCCAAGCCTAATACAGCATGAAACTCAATACAGATCAAGTCTCACCCTCAGAGATCTTCCAATACGCTTCTTTTGCAGACTAGACTTATTTCTTGTCTGGGCCCAATCTTTTCACCAGGTATAGTCCTTGTTCCAGCTCAAGGTAGCTAGGGGATTTCTCATGACTGCACCCACCTTTCTTCTGTTCCATCCCTTATACAGCTTTGCTACAAGGCAGGAATCTTTTGTCTCTCTCCTGGGGAAAAGCCCCAGGTTTAAGATGGATTCCTGTACCAGGTGACATGGTCACATGTCCTGGGAGACCCCAAGCCTTCATTCTTCCTGGCCTGACTCACAGATGGTGCAGAGCCATCTCCAGTCAATTGTTCTGGTTAATGGGAGCCATCAAGAGTCCAAACCACTATTAATGGCCCACACTTTGCCTCATTACAATAGGACCTCAGAGTTATATTTCATATTTCTAGTTTCAGATACAGGAATGATCGGTTCATACAAATAGGATGAACACACACAGTAGATTATAAGCTTTGTAATGATACCTTACAAGAGACCTTTTGCATGAAGCATATTTCAGTTACTTTATATTCACACTCATTAGCATATTTTCATAAAATCCTATGGAGTTCAAAGTCACAGCAGGGAAAGGGTTTTACTGCGGCACCTGGAAGCAGTTGAGTTTCATGTTCAGGCTGTGGTATGAGTTCCTCCAGGTTTCTCATAAGCACACAGGGACCTTAGCAGGTCCTCTCGATACAGGAATGGCCTAGATACGCTAAAGTGATGGGAATTGCATTTTCCTTTTTAATTTTTGTATTTCCAATGACATTTCTGTATAACTGTGTTTTCTCCTGGATTTGATATTTAACTAAAGAAAGAATAAGGCCTCAGGGCGCCAGATGGAGGAGCAGGCTGGGGCTAGGACTGCTAAGAAAGCAAGAGTAGCAAGTTTTCTGTATTGTTTCCTGCCCTCATTTTCATGACTAATTTCTCTTCTGCATGAAATTTGCCATTTGTCCATGTGAGCCTGGCTAGTTCAGTTGGTAGAGCATCAGGCTTTTAATCTAGGGTCTAGGCTTCAAGTCACTAGTAAATGAAAAAGACAGTTTTCCCTGTAATATCCTCCAAGATCTTCAGAAGGTATCTCTTGAGGACTCTCCTTGACTTCTGCTTCTCCTTTCCTAGTAAGGGCCATGTATTGCCTAGGACTGAAGGGGCAACTTCCTCACATGCCTACTGGTCTCTCAGTCTGGTTTAAGAACGGCCTCTGGGAGCTGTAGCAAACTGCTGCAGAACAACTTGGTGAGCAAATGCAGGGTTGCCTACACAGGGTCATCCTTACCAGAACTCAGCAGAGGTCTGGGTGTTCCTTATTGGTCCCATGGTGTAAGGGCCAGCAGTCAGGACTTTGAATCCTGCACATATGAGTTGAAGTCTCAGTGGGATCTGAGAGCAATTCCTGTGGCACTTAACCCTACTGGATCTTCCAAGGCTCTGTCTTGCTTTCTCAAAGGCCATGAAAGTCTGTCTTTCGCCCGCCAGCTGTTGTGACTTGAGCACAAGAGGGGATGTTTGATCCAGAAGTCTGGCTGTGCCTGGAGTCCTGTAGGTAGGGATGCGAGCTGCATTTCCTCTGAGTCCTGAAGCTGGGCTGCAGCCTGGCCTAGGAGGCAGCCCTATTGGTTGACCTACTGGCCCAAAGTCACTTGTTCAGTGTTGGTGTCCACAGGAATGCTGAAGGGCCTAAGGGAGGGAGGCTCAATACTCCTCCCTATCAGTCAGGGCAGAAGAGGAGGGCTGCAAGAGTGGGCAGGCTGATGAGCTGGGCCTTCTAGCATTTGGTTGGGGACGAGGTGGGGTACGCGAAGTGGGAGAAGCGGTTGCTGGCCTATGAGGAAAGGCTCAGCCAATGGCATAAGTGGACCTTGTCATTAGCCTACAAAGTTGTGATGCTCAAGACCTATCTTTTGGCTGTGGGGAATTTCCTCAGCCATGTGTTTCCCCCTGCTCCATGAGTGCTGCTGAGACCGATCACGAGGGCCTTCCACTTCCTGTGGGGCAATAGGACATCCCTACCTAGTCAGGAGACATGTGGCTTTTCTGCCGTATTAGAAGGGGGGTTGGGTTTGGTGGGCTTTGAAGCCTTGTACGGCTCTCTCAGTGGTGTCTGAGCTGGAAGGCAGGTCAGGCCCAAGGGAAATGGTGGGGTAACCACAAAGAATGCAATTGACTCTTCCGATATGGTTGTATTATTTTTACCCCACTGGGTGCAGCACCGGGTATGGGATGGCCAATGATGAGGGAAGGGGGAGGCCCCCCCCTCTAGTGTTCTACTCTCACATTACATCCTAAACGATTTTCAGTGAGTGGCTTGGTGGAAGGTTCTTGCAGGATGGCTTCATCCGCAACAGTGGCTGCCCTCACAGCCGCTGCGGCCACAGCAGCTAGCCCCTCCGCCCTCTTTGGCTCAATCTGAACAGAGGTCAATGTACTACTGGGTGAGACAGGCCAATTTTAGGGAGCTTCCTCTGAAGGTGAGCAACTGTCCCCAGAACTTACTGACAGGCACTTTAAAGTATTTGCAAATGTGCATGGTCGGCATGTGCAGAGCAAAGGCTGCCCAGGGGCACTGTGTCAGGCTCTGGCACCGCTTGAGACAATGGACCATCTTCAGCCACAAGGTGAGCCAGGATCTAAGGCAGGAATGGGGTGAGGAAGCAAGTCAAGCTGAGCAAGGCAGCCAAAATTCATCTTGCCTTTGTGGGCGCTCACAGTGATGCCATTTTTGTGTGCCAGGGCTGACAAAAACATCCCAGACAGAGAAGCAGCAGGCTAAAAAAGCAGCAGAGTTATTCTGTCTGCTATCCAAGATCCATAAACCTGGAAATCCTGGATGCCCCATCATTTCAGGCAACGGCACCCTGACAGCAGGATAGTCTGGCTGTGTAGACTTCCTCCTCAGGCCCTATGCTACCAGCACTCCCAGCTATCCTTGAGATGCCACTGACTTCCTGAGGAAACTACAATCCATTGGTGATCTTCCAGAAAACACCATCCTGGCCAGTATGGAGGTAGAAGCCCTCTACACCAACATTCCACATAAAGATGGACTACAAGCTGTCAGGAACAGTATCCCCAATAATGTCACGGCAAACCTGGTGGCTGAACTTTGTGACTTTGTCCTCACCCACAACTATTTCACATTTGGGGACAACGTATACCTTCAAGTCAGCGGCACTGCTATGGGTACTCGCATTGCCACATAGTTTGCCAACATTTTTATGGCTGACTTAGAACAACGCTTCCTCAGCTCTCATCCCCTAATGCCCCCACTCTACCTGCCCTACACTGATGACATCTTCATCTTCTGGACTCATGGAAAAGAAAACCCTTGAGGAATTCCACCATGATTTCAACAATTTCCATCCCACCTACAATGTCAGCCTGGACCAGTCCACACAAGAGATCCACTTCCTGGACACTACTGTGCTAATAAGCAATGGTCACATAACCACCACCCTATACTGGAAACATACTGACCGCTGTACTTACCTACGTGCCTCCAGCTTTCACCCAGACCACATCACACAATCCATTGTCTACAGCCAAGCTCTAAGATACAACCACATTTGCTCCAACTCCTGAGACAGAGACAAACACCTACAAGATCTCTATCAAGCATTCTTACAAGTACACTACCCACCTGCTGAAGTGAAGAAACAGATTGACAGAGCCAGAAGAGTACCCAGAAGTCACCTACTACAGGACAAGTCCAATGAAGAAAGTAATACAACCTCACTAGCTGTCACCTTCAGCCCCCCAACTAAAACCTCTCCAGTGCATCATCAAGGATCAACAATCTATCGTGAAGGATGATCCCTCACTGTCACAGATCTTGGGAGAAAGGACAGTCCTTGCTTACAGACAGCCCCCTAACCTCAAGCAAATACTTACCAGCAACCAAACAACATAAACACTAACCCAGGAACCTAACCTTGCAACAAAGCCCGTTGCCAACTGTCAAAGTTAGAATCAGGACTCACAATTTGTCAGACCACTCTGTTTATTAGCGCAGCGCTCTGCCAATAACATTCAGAATATGTGAGTGCCCATGCAAGGCCCAAACAGTCTTATTTATACAGATAAAAGAGCGGGAATTAGACAAAGGGAGAAAGAAAGCAAAACAGGAAAATTCACCTGGAGCACAGCATGCATATCCTATTTCCTTACTAACTGTTATCGATCTAAGGCTAATACTTCACCAGTTGCCCTTAAACGGTGCAATTGTTCTATGTTAATGTCTGTATTCCTGACACCTGGATTGCAGCATTCCAACAGTTTTGCTTAAAGGTACAGACAGCATTTCTTTAATCCTTTCTATTCTTACTATATAATTCATTCTACTTTCACAATCCCTCCTTTTGGTCAGGCGTACGCCATGACCAACCCTTACTGAGTTCCACAAATTAACCGTTCCTTATCTCTTAGTTCATCAGTGATATTCAAAATCATCATATTAGCACTCTGTTTTGGGGCAGTCATCTGAGTGACACAATTGTGAATACAACAGGAGATTAACTGAAAGCATACAAAAATCACCAAGATTCCAAACAGGATAGTTAGGGCTCCCTGAAACAACCAGTTTCCTATGCCAGAGAAATTGAACAGGTTACTTAACCACTTTCATAAAGAACTCAGCTCTTCATGGGGAAAATATGCGATTTGTTCTAAGTGGCTATAGCGATCTATGACCTCATTGGTATTGTATAAACACACAACATTGTTTTCCAGTGAGAGCACAGGTCCCTCCTTTGGCCACCAGCACTATGTCTAATGCTTGATGGTTTTGGAGGGCCACCTGTCCGATCGCCCCTGTTTCTTTGGCCAGGGCTCTTAAACTTTCTCTGCTTTTATTTGCCATTATTTAACTACTTAGGAGCCTTTTTGCCTGGTGTATTGCTCCCCCCAAGTGGGGTAAAGGAACTGCCAATAGCCTCTTCCCAGGTGTCATTACTGTTCCATATTGTGTTAAACAGACAAGGTCCTCCAGTGAGGTCTGGGGAATTGAGTGGGATAGCCAGGACAGGAACACCAGTTTGAGAGTGGGCTGGGATGTGGCTGCAGACCTAGCATTTAGAAATAATAAGGGTCTGAGCTATCCACACTTGCTGCTGGATAAAAGAATTGTCATTGTGTGCACCCCAGACCTTAAGATACCAGCAGCCGAGGAACAGGCGCTACCAGAACTGCATGTTGGAGGCAGGGCCCTTCTGGTTCTGACAACCTCAACTGAGGGAACTGCACTCACAGTTTTATGTCCACCAGGCAGCAGGCACTCGGCTCACTCCTGCTTCTTCTTGGGCCTTGCTTTATGTAGTCATCTGCTTCTGGCAACCCTTACGAGAGCGTAGATTGTAAGGTATTGCAGGCTGTTCCTCTATGTCTTCTTCTGGAGTCAAAAAAATTGACTCTGCGTGGTCCTGAGGTGATGATTGGTTCACTGGGGTCTGTGCATTCTTACACTGCGAAACATGTATCCACTCTGAGATGCCAGACAGTTTAACAGCCGTCCCTTGACTCTGGCTGTAACAATGGCCTTCACACCTTATCTTTTCCTGATGCATACATTCCTCATTCACACAAATAGATTTGAGAATACAAACAGTAGTATTTCATATTGAATAAAAAAAAACATTGTAAATTAAACCTTGCTAAGTTTTATAATTGATAACTAAGACAATTTACATTGAGACCCAGGCCTTCAATGTTTCTCTAATTTACTTAACACAGACACAATAGAGAATCCTGTCTCTTACTACCTAAATCTTAAAACAAAGAGTTAGAGAGGGCCCAATTTGTAATGCATATGGGAAAACAGAATCTTATAGTCCCAGAGGGTCATTTCTTTCTGGTATTTAAAAAAGGTGGCTAGCAGGATGAAATCAAAGTATACTTTAATATAAAATCCTGCTCCTACATATCCCCCTTTTGACACTAAGATTATTAATCGCCAGTGTCACTTCTTATTTAGTCCACGTAATAGAAAATACTAGGAGGTGATTTGGGCCTGTGGCTTTAGCTTTACATACATTTGTTTTATCCACCAGCACATTTTAAACATTTCAATTAAACACATACAATGTAAAACCAAAAACAATTAGGGTAGTAATATTAGTATGCCAGTAGTTGTGGGAGACCATCCAGAAAATGTTATACCAATGGTAAGCTGTTATGTTTTTATGCAGTGGCAATTTTTAACATGTCCCCATTTGCGTGTATAATATGAATAGTTCAGTTTTCCACATTTTTGTTTTTATTTTTTTAGGAACCATGTTACCTTTTTACCTTTTAACAGATGATTGGTAACTGTTTGCCATTCAATGCCAAGATTGATAGAGAACTCAGCTAAATCAGTGCTTACAGTAAGCTGAGACTCTTTTGTTGTTGTTGTTGTGGCAAATAGTAAATGTGATTATTGGTAAACACAGTACTTACATTACATTTATATTTGTCTTCTGGTGGGTTGCTAGCACTTTTTAAACACTTTTCCCCAAGAATTAACACATACACATAGTCCATTATACAGTACTTTGGATTATCTGAAAGACAAAAAGAACAGTTTTCTACCCCTTTTGGGGTGGCATTGATTATTGCTTAAAGATTTCATTCTTTTACAAATACCCTTCCTGACTGCAGGCAAAACAGAGGAATTACCCCCATATTTTCTTGTGGTTTTTTGTTCTATAGGCAAGCCAGGTTTTAATGGGTTCTACTTTTTAAGGGTTATGCGGAAGTTATTCCACTGTTTAGTTATTAAATTCATGAGGTGGTGTACCTCAAGTTTTTCCTCTTATATAGCAGACCAAGTTTTTAATGTTTTTCCTGCTGTGTTAAGCTTTAAGTTTATTCACAGGTAATAACTGAGAAGCATCATTACCATATTACTTTAAAGGATCTTTCCAAAAATCATACACACTACAAGTTGTTACAGGGGTACTTACTAACATTAAAGTTATTTTAATGTTTAATATTAACAGTAACATTAGCATCAAATCTATTAAAGGTAACTTGTTATACCATGCCTTTTATGTAGGCAGTTTGTTTGCTGACCAGGTATGTTCTTTATTTGCAGCTGCTTTTGTGCTGGCAGTTCTCACCTTTCTTTATCAGTTAGGTAATTTGCATCAACACAGGCTTGGCTTTTGGATTCAAAGCCATCAGCAGAGCTCAGAGACTCTGTCTTAACACACAGGGATCTGAAAAAGAAAACACAGCCTACTGCGACTCTTTTTGGAGCCCTAATAGGATTTTAATTCAGCAGCATGTTTCATTTGCATTTTTTTTTACATCCCTTTCTACAATATACGCTGCACATGTCCTACGGAAAATGCACATTCTTTCTATACTATAACTTTTTTAAAAACATTAGCTATATCAATTTTTACATAAGGTGTAACTGTTTCTTTTGTTCTTACAGAGTTTTCATGTACCCTTATCAAAGTGACAGTCTGATTACACAGAGTCATTTTAAGGCTCAGTGTTTTTAACATTGCTTCTTTTTGTTTCGTGCACCTCATCTCTGCTGTTGCTTCAGAGGGTCACTGTTAATTTCTTATTCTGTCATTACAGCTCTTATTTACTATTGTTACAAAAAAAAAACAAAAAACCCCAAACAAACAAAAAGACTCCAGAATCTCTACCTATTCTCCTGATTTTGACTGCCCTATTGCAGCCATGACTTGGTCTTTATTTAAAAACATTTTAATTTTTGTAAAGAATGAAGTTACCCCTTAAGGGTTAAATGCTAAATCCCAAAGCCAAACAACACTAATTGCCTGTGTCTTGCAAAAAGGTCTGTCAGTTTTGCAACTTTGAATTAGAGTCAAATGAATTTGTAGTGGCATTAAAAACAAAAAAAAAATCAATTTATCATATCTACAAAACAGGAGTTTTACAAACCAGATGTGCTGGTTTAGATTCTTAGAACTTAACATATTTTCACAGACATAGATACATACACATTTTCTTTTCCTTAACATTCCTTTACACTGTTTTGTTTTTACATAGCTGTATATACATATGGATTATTTACAGGCACTCTTCTGGAAAAGGGCCCATTTTCCCTTCAGAATGGCTGCAAAGAAACCAAGAATTCTCTCTCTTTAACATGGTCCTTTTTAACATTTTCCACAAAGTTTAACTGCTTAATTCTCTCCAGCCTCTATAGAGTTAACTTTTCACTCTCTGGCCATGTCTACATCTAAAATTTTGCAGCGCTGGTTGTTACAGCTGTATTAGTACAGCTGTATAGGGCCAGCGCTGCAGAGTGGCCACACTTACAGCAACCAGCGCTGCAAGTGGTGTTAGATGTGGCCACACTGCAGCGCTGTTGGGCGGCTTCAAGGGAGGTTCGGGGAACGCGAGAGCAAACCGCGGCGAAGCTGGTCTCCTTTCCCGGTTTGCTCTCTCGTTCCCCGAACCCCCGAACAAGCAGGTCTCCTTCCCTGCGGTTTGCTGGGTGGTTCGGGGAACGCGAGAGCAAACCCGGGAAAGGAGACCAGCTTCGCCGCGGTTTGCTCTCGCGTTCCCCGAACAAGCAGGTCTCCTTCCCTGCGGTTTGCAGGGTGGTTCCGGGAAACGCGAGAGCAAACCGCGGCGAAGCTGGTCTCCTTTCCCGGTTTGCTCTCGCGTTCCCGGAACCACCCAGCAAACCTCAGGGAAGGAGACCTGCTTGCTTGGGGTTCGGGGAACGCGAGAGCAAACCGCGGCGAAGCTGGTCTCCTTTCCCAGTTTGCTCTCGCGTTCCCGGAACCACCCAGCAAACCTCAGGGAAGGAGACCTGCTTGCTCGGGGTTCGGGGAACGCGAGAGCAAACCGCGGCGAAGCTGGTCTCCTTTCCCGGTTTGCTCTCGCGTTCCCGGAACCACCCAGCAAACCTCAGGGAAGGAGACCTGCTTGCTCGGGGTTCGGGGAACGCGAGAGCAAACCGGGGAAGGAGACCAGCTTGATTACCAGAGGCTTCCTCAGGTATGCTGGGATACCTGCTTATTCCACGGAGGTCAAGAAAAGCGCTGGTAAGTGTCTATATTTGATTACCAGCGCTGGATCACCAGCGCTGGATCCTCTACACCCGAGACAAAACGGGAGTACGGCCAGCGCTGCAAACAGGGAGTTGCAGCGCTGGTGGTGCCCTGCAGATGTGTACACCTCCTAAGTTGCAGCGCTGTAACTCCCTCACCAGCGCTGCAACTTTCTGATGTAGACAAGCCCTCTTTTCTTAAATCACTTGTTTATGTTCCAAAATGACACCTTTATCACCTTAGATTTCACCCTTTTAAGTATTGTTCCAGGGGTTCATGCCTGCACTTACTACTTTTCTTACTTCTAACACTATTCCCTTAGGGTTTTCAACCTGTTTTTCAGTTTCTTTATCTGTTGCTTGCCTGCTTTTCTGGGCCCGATCCTGCTTTTTTTTTTTTTTTCTTCCTTCCTCCAATGAACCGTTTGTGAGTGATATTGTGGTCACTTCACAATTTTGAAAGAAATGTTCAAGGAAAGGGACCAGGAAGGGTGGGGGCTAGTTGAGGAGCCCACCCTCCTTGCTGAATTGGTAGTGGAACACTAAAGAATCAGTTTTTGAGGCAGACAACAAAGGGGAACAGAACAAGGGGCTTTTTGGTCATTTTTACAATGAGATGGGAGTATGAAGGGGGTTGGATCGATCCGGGGTTTGGAGAGTGGGGTAAAGAGGAGCGCTCGGTCTAGTGGTGGGAGAGGAGGCTTTTAATAAAGCTTTTAACTTATTATTTGAATAATTGAGAGAGGGCAGTTTTGATTTTGTCCACCTATGATTTGCCTCTTCCCACCACTGCATGAAACAATTAACCTCTCCTTTAGCCAATTTAGTTTTAGGTTGGCCGAGTTTGTCCTTTAAGATGTCCACTCAGTCTTTGTTCCAAGATTTTAACAGTGGACACTGAGTTTTGGGATCCCCCTGAGTTAGCCTAGACCATTTTCCCAGAAATTTACAGGAGTCTGGACCCTATTTACAGGAGTCTGGACCCATCCTAAATACATAAAATGAGCCGGCGTTCATTTAGAGAACTGTCCCGACTTAGACGTCTGGTTACCAGTACAGGAGGACTTTCACACACCAATCACACAAGAAGGAAATTCGGGTTCATCAGAGCGATGCCCGCTGCAACACACAAAAGGAGCCCACAGGCTACTGCCTCAATTGCCCTTGCTTTCACACTAAGGGTTTTACCCAAGGTGTGGTGCGGCTGCAATTGTGCAGATTTCACTCACTCAGACCGCGGGGACAGGAACCCCTTGGTCGGCCGATCCCCAGACAGAGACGGCACCCAGACTCAAACACTCCACAAGAGGACAGATAGAAACAGAGACAGGACAGTCCTCAGTCCGGACAAAACACAGAAATAATTACCTGACCAGATTCCTGATGTCAGATCCCGGGACCCCTACCAGAATAGAGTGGGAACCAACAGGTTCGATGGCGTAGACCTCACTGTGGCTGTGCGCCTTTCCGCTCTAGTGGAGGACCGCTTGGGCCAAATGCCCAGGTGCCGGCTGCCACGGTCATCCTACAAAAACAGTCAGGAATCACACAGCCCCAGTGAAGACGGTTGCCATCTCGGTGGAACCTCCAAATTGTCAAAGTTAGAATCAGGACTCACAATTTGTCAGACCACTCTGTTTATTAGTGCAGCGCTCCGCCAATAACATTCAGAATATGTGAGTGCCCATGCAAGGCCCAAACAGTCTTATTTATACAGATAAAAGAGCGGGAATTAGACAAAGGGACAAAGAAAGCAAAACAGGAAAATTCACCTGGGGCACAGCATGCATATCCTACTTCCTTACTAACTGTTATCGATCTAAGGCTAATACTTCACCAATTGCCCTTAAACGGTGCAATTGTTCTATGTTAATGTCTGTATTACTGACACCTGGATTGCAGCATTCCAACAGTTTTGCTTAAAGGTACAGACAGCATTTCTTTAATCCTTTCTATTCTTACTATATAATTCATTCTACTTTCACACAACTCTGTCCACATATCTATTCAGGGGACACCATCATAGGACCTAATCACATCAGCCACACTATCAGAGGTTCATTCACCTGCATATCTACCAATGGGATATATGCCATCATGTGCCAGCAATGCCTCTCTGCCATGTACATTGGCCAAACCAGACAGTCCCTACATAAAAGCATAAAAGGACACAAATCAGACATCAAGAATTATAACATTTTAAAATCACTCTGAGAACACTTCAATCTTCCTGGTCACTTGATTACAGACCTAAAAGTCGCAATATTACAACAAAAACCCTTCAACAACAGACTCCCATGAGAAACTGCTGAATTGGAATTAATTTGCAAACTGGACACCATTAAATTAGGCTTGAATAAAGCCTGGAAGTGGATGGGTTATTACACAAAGTAAAACTATTTCCCCATGTTTATTTGTCCCCCTACTGTTACTCACATCTTCCTGTCAACTGTTGGAAATAGGCCATCCTGATTATCACTGCAGAAGGTTTTTTTCTCCTGCTGATAATAGCTCACCTTAACTGTTCACTCTTGTTATAGTGTGTATGGCAACACTCAGTTTTTCATGTTCTCTGTGTGTGTATGTGTGTGTATCTATAGCTATATCTTCCTGCTGTATTTTCCACTGCATGGATCCGATGAAGTGGGTTTTAGCCCATGAAATCTTATGCTCAAATACATTTGTTAGTCTCTAAGGTGCCACAATTACTCCTTGTTCTTTTTGCAGATAAATTAATGGAGGTTAAGTCCATGAATGGCTATTAGCCAGGATGGGTAAGGAACGGTATCCCTAGCCTCTGTTTGTCAGAAGGTGGAGATGGATGGTAGGAGAGAGGTCACTTGATCATTACCTGTTAGATTCAGTCCCTCTGGGGCACCTGGCATTGGCCACTGTTGGCAGATAGGATATGGGGTTGGATGGACCTTTGGTCTGACCCAGTATGGCCATTCTTATATTCTTATGAAGGGAGGGGCAGAGCATTGCAACAGAGTTTCTGTAGTGTAGTGGTTATCATGTTTGCTTGACATGCAACAGGTCCCTGGTTTAAAACCAGGCAGAAACATGATGGCTTCCTTTTCCCAGCTCCTACTGGCCTGTCCCTGCTGTGGTAGGAGCAGCAGTGATTTCTATGCAATGTATAACCTGTATGCTCAATAGGTGTGTTATACTTCCCTCCCTTCTGCTTTTGTCTCCTCTCCCTCTCTGAATACCTGTGAAGTGGTTTTCCCTGTCCCCCTCCTGGAATGCTTGTGGGATGAATGGGCTGGTTGAACAGCTAGAAGAGAAGAAGAGCTTCCAGGTAGACAAGGTGTCTGGGACTCTAATTAGGCAGCACTCACACACCCAGAGCATGGACACTGCCCAAAGTGGAACGTGACCAACCAGATGCAGCCAAGTCATCTCTAGTCGCAGGCCATTAGGTGCAGGTCCTTAAAAGGAGAAGGGGCCACGTGCTCAGGAGTCACTCACAAGCTTGTATCTCCAGTGAATGCCCTTTACCCGGACCGCATGGCCAGTGGTTCTCTGTGTTGTATTTCATTGTGCCTCAGGAAGACTTACCTACATCGCACCGTCCATAGCTGCACTGTGGGACACTTAGCTTGCAGAATCCTGACATCTCCAGTGCTGTGCCTGTCCTGGGAGCATGAGTATGCAAGTGTGAGTGTGACACCCCCGCTTCTTCTTTTGAACTTAGCTGTCAGTATAATAAACCCGCTGCTTTCTGCCAAACTCTGGTGGGTCATTCGTCCTCCCTACGCTTAGTAGCTGGCCCAATTTTGGGTAACAGCTGCAATAAGCTCAACCCTTGCAGGACGGAGGGTGGTGAAATGAGCTGGGAAAAAGCCTTAGCATCAGCAGGTGAAAGCTAGAGGACCTTGGCCAGTCACCTTTTGAAGCCTTGTGGCTTGGTCTCCTCTGCCCTTGGAGGTTGGTCTATGGCGGCCGTCTCTTTCTGCTGGCTTCCTTTGTGTGACTTGCCAAAGGAGGGAGTGAGGCAGGAATGGGGCAAAAGAGGAAAGTCTAGCTGAGGAAGGCAGGGCAGAAGCTAAGCCCATTTGTTCTGCAAAGCCTGAAAAGCCTGGGGAGGTGCGGTTGGCTGCTGGGAGGTAGAATCCTGTGCCTACCTCTTGGCTTCCCAGGGATGGCTACTTGCATCCCAGGAGAAGGATGGTTCTGGGTGAAAGGAAAACAAGCAAAGCTCTGGGAGGAAATTTGGGTGTGGGATGCAGGCTCTGTGCTGGGGGAGCGGGCTGGGGTGCAGGAGGGGTCGCGCTTACCCTGGGCACTGCAGCTCCCAAAGTGACTGGTACACACAACCCTGGGGAGCAGGTCCTATGTGGGCCATGCCAGGGGGTCTCTGTGTGCCGCTGCCTGCAAGCGCTGCCCCCAGAGCTCCCATTGGCTGCAGTTCCTGGCCAATGGGAGCTGTGGAGTTGGTACTCGGGGCAGGAGTAGTGAATGTAGACACTCCCCCGAACCCAGAGGATGCTGGGACATGCCGGCCATTTCTGGGAGTGACACAGAGGGACGGAGGCAGAGTGGGCAGGGAGCCACCTTAGTGCTGCTGGCACATGTCTGCACACCCATTAGGGGAGGGGGGCAGAGGTCGTCCATGTGCTGCCTGGGGTAGGAGCAGTGCACAGAGCTGCCTCCCCTACTGGGTCTATTACAGAAGAGGAGGGGGGTCTTTTGGCCTGTAAGGTACAGCAGGTCGGACTAGATGATCACATTGGTCCTTTCTGACCTTAAAGGCTCTGAGTCTAAAAGGGAGAGGGAAGTAAAGGAAGTTTTTAAAAAAAAAATAAACCAAACATTGTAATACCAGGATAACTCCACCTGCTCGTTGTCTAGTCCCAGCCCTTTCTTCCTCCATTGTGTGTTGAATGACCTGCAGAACATTGATTCTCTCATTCCATTGCTAAACTGATACAATAGGACTGAAATTAAACTAATTCCCAGCAGAGAAAACACCACATCACTGCACTGGCTGGGAATCAAACCCCAGTCAACGAGTTGGAAGGCAGTTATGCTCACCACTATACCACCAATGCATCTGGTGGCAGTGTTACTTATGGTTGCCCAATGAGGCTAGACAAGCATTGAGGAGATTTTCTGCCCATTAAAATGAACTGGATTCTCATCACTAAAAAAAACCACCTCCATCTTCACTTGGGTTTGAACCATCAGCCTTTCAATTAGCCACCAAAGATGTTAATCACAAGGTATGTCTACACTAGGGGATTATTCTGATTTTACAGAAACCAGTTTTTGGAAACAGATTGTATAAAGTCGAGTGCACGTGGCCCCACTAAGCACATTAGTTCGGCGGTGTGCGTCCATATACCGAGACTAGTGTCAATTTCCGGAGTGTTGCACTGTGGGTAGCTATCCCATAGCTATCCCATAGTTTCTGCAGTCTCTCCCACCCATTGGAAATCTGGGTTGAGGTCCCAATGCCTGATGGGGCAAAAACAGTGTCGTGGGTGATTCTGGGTACATGTCGTCACTCAGTCCTTCCTCCGTGAAAGCAATGGCAGACCATCATTTCGCGCCCTTTTCCCTGTATTGCCTGGGCAGACGCCATAGCACGACAACCATGGAGCCCGTTCAGCCTTTTTTCACCGTCACCGTATGACTACTGGATGGTGCTGACAGACGCGGTACTGCAGCACTACACAGCAGCATCCCCTTGCCTTTTGCAAGTTAGCAAAGATGGTGTCATAAACAGATAAGTAAGAGTTAATAGCACAGAAGTGCTTCATATCTCTTTTGCCTGGAAAGGGTTAACAAGAACAGTTAGCCTGGCTGTCACCTGACCAGAGGACCAATCAGAGGACAGGATACTTTCAAATCTTGAGGGAGGGAAGTTTCCATGCTGTGCTGTTAGTTTTGGTTGTTGTTCACTCTGGGGGCTCAGAGGGACCAGACGTGCAACCAGGTTTCTCTCCAATCTCCCTGATACCAGTTCTTATAGATTCCAAGTAGTGAGTACTAGGTAGATAAAGCGAGTTAGGCTTATGTTTGTTTTCTTTATTTGCAAATGTGTATTTGGTTGGAAGGAGTTCAAATTGGTATTTTGCTGAAAAGGTTTTAATTTGTACTTGTATACTTAGGCTGGGAGGGTATTCCCAGTGTCTACAGCTGAAAGACCCTGCACCTATTTCATTTTTTTAAATTTACAAAGATAATTTTTACTGTTTTTCTTTCTTTAATTAAAAGCTTTTCTTGTTTAAGAACCTGATTGTTTTTTTATTCTGGTGTGAGACCCCAGGGGACAGGGTCTGGCTTCACTAGGGAATTGGTGGGGAGAAAGGAGGGAAGAGGGAGAGAGAGGCTGATTTCTCTCTGTGCCAGGATTACTTTCTCTCTCAGGGAGAGTCTGGGAGGGGGAAAGAGAAGGAGGGAGGAAGGTGAATTGTCCTCTCTGTTTTGTGATTCAAGGAGTTTGTATCACAGTGATCTTCCAGGGTAACCCAGGGAGGGGAAGCCTGGGAGAGGCAACGGTGAGAGAAAGGGTTTACTTTCCTTGTGTTAAGATCCAGAGGGTCTGGGTCTTGGGGGTCCCCGGGCAAGGTTTTGTGGGGACCAGAGTGTACCAGGCACTGGAATTCCTGGTTGGTGGCAGCGCTACAGGTTCTAAGCTGGTAATTAAGCTTAGAGGAATTCATGCTGGTACCCCATCTTTTGGACGCTAAGGTTCAGAGTGGGGATTATACCATGACAGATGGTTACCAGCCATACCGTCCCGTCTGCTGCTTTGCAAGTTGACAATGACAGTTACCAGTTATACTGAACCGTCTGCTGCTGTCATGGATGCTCCTGGCCGGCCTCGGTGAGGCTGGCCAGGGACGCATGGACAAAAATGGGAATGACTCCCCAGGTCATTCCCTTCTTTGAGTTTTGTCTAAAGGGAGAGTCAGTCCTGTCTAGACTATCAGGCAAGCCTACTAAAGAATAAGAGAGTCACACAGCCACTCTGGGTGAGAGCCCCAGGCATCCTGCAGAAATGATGAGCTGCATGCCATTCCAGGGGGTTCCCCTGCAATAACCCCACCCATTGCTTCCCTTCGTCCCCCACCCTTCCTGGGCTACTGTGGCAGTGATCCCCCTGTTTATGTGATGAAGTAATAAAGAATGCAGGAATTTGAAACAACACTGACTTTATTGCCTCTGCAAGCAGAGCTCAAAGGGGGCCAAAGCCACAGAATTGCGGCCAAACTAACCCTAATTCGACATGGCAAATACCGATTTCAGCACTACTCCCCTCGTTGGTACAGATATCGGTATTAAGAGCCCTTTATATCGATATAAAGGGCTTCGTTGTGTGGACGGGTGCAGGGTTAATGCGATTTTATGCTGCTAAATTAGATATAAACTTATAGTGTTGACCAGGCCAGAGAGAGCAGCAGGTTTTCCCTACTGTTTCCTGCTCTTGTTTTCTTGACTAGTTCTCCTCCACACCAAGTTGCTCTTTTACTTTGCGAGTCTGGCAAGCTCAGGTGGCAGAACATCAGACTTTTAATTGGATGGTCCAGGGTTCAAGTCCTTGGTCAGGTGATAAACTACTCCCCAAGATCTTAAACTGTCTTTCTGGAGTCTTCTTTGACATAACTTTCTCTTGTCAGGATTTTCCCTTTCCTCAGAAGGGCCTTTTTCTGTGTGTGTTTGAAGGGGCAACTTCCTGACAGCCCCTCTGTCCTTGCAGCCTGGAGGAATAAAGGCCTCTGGGCATATAGCATGTTCCTTCCCTGCACACACACACACACACATACAAACACATAGAATATCCCTAGGAATTAGAATCACCTGCTGCTTTTCCCTTTTCTGCTGGATCCCCAAATGATGATGCTCTTCAGTCTAAACCCATATCCCCTCTTTTCCCAGTGCCCCTCAGTCCCAAACTTCAGTCCCTTCTATCCACACTGCTTCTCACTCCGAACCAGAGCCTACTCCTCTTCACCCTTCTCCTCTGTCCCTACTCACAGCCCCCTCAATCCCAACCCACAGGCCCCTCCTCCTCACGCTGCTCCTCAATCCCAACCCACAGCCCCCTCCTATTCCCAGTGCCTCTGAATCCCAACCCACAGCTCCCTCCTTCCCTCCAGCAGCAAGTGCTTCAGACTCCCTCAGGAAGATTTTCTTGCAAGGTTTTGTGTATGAGTCTGCATGTGGATTTTACAGTATATTGGAAATATGCTGGGTTGCTTGCTGACATGATCACTTTTGCCTGATGTTGGATTCCCAGTCTCCTTGTTATTGGGGTAGGAGAAATAAAGCGTTGTTATCCTTGTGTAAATTGAGGGCAGCACAACTGTGCTCGGCAGACCCCGACTGAGGGACTCACGCTCAGTTCAATAGCACTTGCTAGGCAGGGGACAGGGGTTTGAAAGCCAAATTGGCTGGCGCATGGGTCCTAATACTAAAATTTAGGGATTAGATCAGTGTTAGGAAAGGGTGGCTGTGGAGGGATGAGTGAATCCGCAGACAAGTTAGTGAGAATAGTGCCTTCTTATTTTCCCCCCTTTCCACCCAGGATGGCAGGTGAACTCTACAGAAGCACCTCTGGGCTTCCACTGACTAAGGACAACAGCTGTGAGTGGGGTGCAGAGAGGGGATGGCTCATGTTAAAGGACTTGTGGTTGCTGGACTTATGAACCGTAGGGAGAAGGACACTGCCCAGCTTATTTGGGGGGTGGGTCTTTTCCTCTTGGTTTATATTTATGCGTTGGGGCTGCTGACATGACTTCTGCTAACCCTGGGCTTACATTGCAATGTAGACATACCCTGAGAGGGCATCTATAACATAATAAAAGCAGTGTGGCCCGGCTGGCCTGGATCATCTGACTTGGACTCCTGGGGCTCAGGTTGTGAGGCTATAAAGTGCAGAGTAGACATTTAGGCTCAGACTGGAGCCCAGGTTAGGAGACCCTCACTCTTTGTGGGGTCTTGTAGGGTGGGTTCAAGCCCAAGTGTCTACACTGTAATTTTATAACCCTGCAGCACAAGCCCCAAAAGCCTGAATCAACTGACCCAGGGTTTGAGAATAGTGACTTGGGTGTGTTTATGACAGTGCAGACATAATACTACGCTATGTCCACGCTGCAATGAAACACCCAGGGCTGCCCCATTCCAGCTCAGGCTCCCGAGGCTTTGGCCGTGGGGTGGTAAATTTGCAGTGTAGATGTCTCAGCTCACGCTCAATACTGGGCTCTGGGCCCCGTCAAAGTTGGGAGGGAGTTTAGCAAGCAAAAAAGGTAAAACCGCAATGAAGTGCTACCCTGGACTCAATGGCATTTCTCCATTGGTCTGCCTGCTTTGGGGCAGGGACAATAGCACATCCTGCTGCATTCATTATTTCATAGGGTGGTTTAGGATTTTCATTCTCAGACACTGGGCACAAAGCAGGACTCAACCTTCAGCATAAACTAAATGAGCTGGCCACAGATTCTGGCAGCCACAATGAGCATTTGGTGTGAGAGCTCAGACCTGCCCCTGTCCCAGAGGGAAGGGGTCATCCATGAGGGGACTGGACCACTGACCTACGAGCTCCTAACTCCCAAATGTTCAGTAACTCTGTTATTAGTGCCTGTGCATGTAATTTAAACCATAAGAAAACCCACACTGGGCTAGACCAAAGGTCCTTCTGACAACAGCCAAGAGCAGGTGCCCCAAAAGCCACTCAACAGGGCACCACTGGCAGTTATTATCCCTGCCTCAAAAGCAGACAGACCAATGGAGAACTGCCATGAGTCCAGGGTAATACTTCCCTGCGGTTTTACCATTTCCACTTGCTAAACTCCTTCCCAGTCTTCTGGGCTCCTAGACCTATCCTAATGTTATGTCTACACTATGATTAAAACACCCAGGTCACCTGTCTCAAAGCCCAGGTCAGCTGACTCAGGGTTATGGGACTTGGACTGCAAGACTATAAAATTACAGTGCAGACATATGGACTCAAAGCCAACCTCTGAGACCCCACGAGGGGTGAGGGTTTCTGAACCCAGGCTTCAGTGTGAACACAAATATCTGCACCACAGTTTTTAGCCTCTCAGTTCTAGCTACATGAGCCCAAGTCAGATGACCCAGGCCAGTCATGCTGCCATCTTTATCCAGGGAGAGATGGATTCTAAGGGTACGTTCCCATTGCAATGGAAGCCCAGGTGTGGCACGCTGTGCTTATAGCAGCACCCTGCAAGCCCCATATTCACCACTCTCATATAGTGATGATACGTTTTCAACAAAGTCTGCCTAGTGAGGTATCATTTTAAAAATCTTGAACTGTTCATCTGTTGAACCTTAATGTCTTCTTGCATTCTATGTGCTCACATTGGTTTGGGAAGTTATGAAGTTTGCTCTGTGTGCATTACAGAAATATGTTATGAAGTTGGGAAATGCCCCCCACCAGCCTATCAGGGGCGACAAGGGAGGAGCCAAACTCACTGCTGGCCTATTAAAGGTGGCTACAGTCCCAAGGATTATCCCAGGAACCGTGTACAATGCAGACTTCGCCGAGATAACACAGCAACAATGGACATTGCTTGACTCACATCATAGCAAAGGAGCTTTCTAGAAAGTTGGAAGAAACTATGAAAGGGGGGAAGAGACATCATGACTTGGCATCTCTCCCCCACAAATCAACAGCTGGAAACACACCTGGATGATAAAACTGATTCATAAATCAGAAGAGAATAATAATAATACATTCAAACCAAAGTCCCCAAATAGCTAGTACTGGTTTTTCAGCCGAAAATTTTCAGTTTGGGGAATTTTGTTTTCCCAGTCAGACCTTGCCAAGGGAAGCAGGAAGAAAATGTTTGAGGTGCCTCCTTCAGAACAGCTTAGCCTAGACACTCTAGCTGTGGGTCACTGTCATGGCTTTGCTGAGAACCGGGGTATTTTAATAATTTGGGGAGGTCTCAGGGTGTTTGGGGGAGATTATGAGGCTGTTACCTTTTGAGATAAAACTAAGACATACAGGACTAGAGAATTTTTTTTTTAGAAATCTGAGACTTAGACCTTTTATTTAAAGGAAGGGAGTTTCTGAGCAGGGTTTTGTTTGCAAGAAGCAACATTGTTTGATCTGTCATTGTACCAAAGGGGGAGATGGTTGTCTAGAAAGGAAGAGCAAAGACTAAATGCATCCGATGAGGATGGGATTCGAACCCATGCGTGCAAAGCACAATGGATTAGCAGTCCATCGCCTTAACCACTCGGCCACCTCATCTGAGGTGTCAGGAAATGGACAGAATGAGAAATCTAAGGCCAGCAGAGATAGGGACACTAAGGTGTTCTTAAATACTAAGCGGAAGCAGGGGCTGAATGAGCTCCCCCCTCACACGTACTGACCAGCTGTGGGAAAGGCTTCAGGAACAGACTATGTTTGCATAGACACACCTACTCTGCCTAGGTATGCAGCATCATGGGGCCTCTTCCCCAAAATGACCATTTTTAGCTAGTGGCGGGTTACAAATCACTTTAGCACTGAGTGGTATGAAATGTTATTATCCCTCCTGCATGAGTGAAGGGCAGCAGAACATACTTAGTCGGTCCTGATGGGTGAGGAATAGCATTTATTGGACTGCATAGAAGTGATTCAGAACGTCACCCTAAAGCAGTGGTCCTCAAACATTTCACACTGTGCCCTCTTATCCATGGCTGTGGGCCCTCGGAGCCTCAGTTGAAAACTGGGGCTGGGAGTAAGGTGTTGCTTGCTGAAGAAAGGGGTGCAGACAGGGGCAAGGGGGTCGAGGCCAAGCTGGCAGTCAGGGGCCCAGGCTGAGGGTGGGGTTGGAAAAGAGCTGGGACAGAGTTGGGCTGACTGGTGCTCCCTCCATGGGGGCTGGCTCAGCCCCTGAGGTGCCCCTATGAATCTTCCTCTTTGTTCCCCTAGCAGTCATGCCCCACATTTTGGGGACCACTGAACCCTACACGTTAAGCAGGGGCTAGTGATGCCAAAGCCCAGGGAAAGGGAGAACAAATGCAGGGGCCCCAGCACTGGAACTAGGCCCCCTCACTTCTGTCTGTGGCTCTGCCCCCTGCCACACCTTCCACCCACAGCCCCATCCACTATGTCACCTCTGTTCCACCCCTTCCCCCACTATCCCCATCCTGTCACTCCTTACCCCTCCCCTGCTGTGGCCCCAAGACCAGAGAAGCTCTGTGCCCCTGCTGCAGCCCC
This sequence comes from Gopherus flavomarginatus, assembly GCF_025201925.1. Classification (NCBI taxonomy): domain Eukaryota; kingdom Metazoa; phylum Chordata; order Testudines; family Testudinidae; genus Gopherus; species Gopherus flavomarginatus. The sequence goes on from NW_026114611.1 coordinate 3,492,550, forward strand.
CGGGCCATAGCACGGAGTGAGAGCTCCTCCTGCCCTGGGGCTGACATGAGGGAGATTTTTCCAGGGGGACCTAATTTCTCCAGGGCCCCTAGTCATGGGCTCCACTGCCCCTTGGTGACACAAGGTTTGGGGAGGCTGAGCCCCCCCGAGCCTCCATTATGTGCTGCCCAGGCTACCACTGCTCAGTGTGTGGCCAGTCTCTCTGTGTTCTTGTTTGTGCTGGGGAGCCTGGCTGGCCTTAGGGGTGGGTCCCCCCGGCAGCTGCCCAGGGCTCCAGGGGGTCAAAGGGCACTGTGTGCCAGTGCTAAGGTGCTCACTGCTCTCCCCTGCCCCAATGCTCCTCCGTGGCCCCATAGGGGGTTGTGGGGAGCGAGGAGCAACACTATGTGCTCCATGCATCCTGGTCACTTTCCCCACCTGGGCTGTGCTGTGAGGGGAGCATCAGAAGCTGCTGCTCTCTGCCCTCCCCTTATGCAGCCTGGCTGAGGAAAGTGACCCGGATGCAGGGAACTCAGATGATGTTGCTTCTTGCCCCCCACCCCACCCCCGCAGCCCTCAGGGGTGCCTGGAGGAGCAGCGTTCCAGGGAAGAGTGGGTAGCAATGCCAGCTGCTCCATGCACACAGGTCACTGTCCCCACGTGGGTGCAGGAGGGGGTGCAGGGTTTAGGGTGAAGGGGGTGCAGGATAGGGGCAGTGGCTGGTGGCACAGGAGGGGAGTGTGGGAGTTAAGGGCAAAGGGGACACAGCGTAGGGGTTAGGGTACAGAAGGGGGCAGGAGATAGGAGTGAAGGAGGCACAAGGGTTGGGAGTGCAGGAGCTGGGGGGAAAGGGGGAGGGGATCGTCCAGGGGCAGTAGGGAAGTGCCAAAGTACAAGTTTTGCCCAGGACACCATTTCCCCAATGCTGGTCCCTGAGAACATTTCTTGCTGGGAGGGGGAGGGGAGAGAGATGAGGCATTTCCTCTCTGTTTCTTTTGTCTCCATTTTCTGCTCCTTTCTTCAATTACAGAAACCTCCCTTGTGTTTCAGACTGTGCAGTAACGCCCTCCCCACCCCAGGCCTCTGGAGCCTTTGGAGCAGAAAGATCCCAGGAGCTGAGGATGAATCCAGGGGTGAGTAGCTGGCAGGAAGGAGTCCTAGCAGCTCTTCTGGGAGTGCAGGGGAGAAATGACTCCCCCTTCTCTGGATTCTCCCCATGGGGCTCTGGGGAGCAGGGAGCGTTGTGTGATAAATTCCATCCAACATCCCCCTTTGATCCAAGCCGAGGGACATCTCAGCTCTGCACGTTCCCCTTCGCAGCACCAAACAAGGGATGTTTTCCACTACCTAGGAGACCCAGCCAGGGACTGATGTGCTGGAGATATGTTGGGAAAGGGACTGTCTGAATTCCCAAGGCAGGAAACGAACAATCTACAGCGACATCATTAACCACAAACACGCTCTAACCATGATCCAGCCAGTAGGGAAATAGGCAGGAATTCTTGGTGTTCAGCCATGGCCACATGTACAGAGCTGCACAGCAGTGAGTTTGCTGGCGAAGCTGGTCTGAGCAAACAGTTGGAAATGACCCTTCAGTGAGAACAGAACCAGAGTGTAGAAAGGCCCCTGTGTTAAGTAGTTGTGGCTGAGGGCTTAGGGAGCTGGGGTATGACACCATAGGGGTCTTTCTGTGGAAGTTTGATTTTTGCAAGCTGGAAAGGCTGGTGTGTTGTGTCTTCATGGCTGTACTTTCAGTGATGCAGGTTTCTCTATCCCATTGTTCCACGGGCATCCACTAGATTGCCAGCTGCCTTTCAACTGCAGTATGGAGACTGTTTGTGTGCGGGGAGAGACAGTGTGTGTGTTGAGGTAGGTAAGACCGGATCATTATTATCCCTACTTGAAAGAGGGAGAAGCTAAGATCTGAGAAAGGAGAATTGACTTGTCTTAGGTCACACAGCCAGTCAGTGGCAGAGTTGGGAAAAGGACTCAAGAGCCTTGATTTTGAAACTAACTATCAGATCTTGAATTTCATACATGGAATGACCTGAGTAAAGTGCTCTCACATGAGCTGCAGACCAACAACAGTGCACAGTAATTATTCAGCAAGTATTTGAGGAGAACTGCAATGTTAGAGAGAATCAGGAACTGCTCAGAAACCATTAATGCAGAGAAGCAGCAAAATTCTTCAAACATATGACTGGTTATGACTTATTTACTTGGTCGTAAAAGAGAAGAAAAAGGACCTGAGTCTCCTCCTTGTCAATAACCCCCTGCTCAGCCAATCAGGGTAGAGCCTGAGGACGGGAGGCTGAGGGTTCTCACCAGAGGCCAAAGGATGGCTCAGGTTACTGGTGGGGATCACTGCCCGAGCACTATCTCAGCCGCACATTTTTGGGTGGACCTCCCAGAGTGGGAGCTACAGAGCACTCCCTCGCAACACATACACACACACACACACACACACACACGCACACACACACACACACGCACCCCTCACTCTTGGTGTTGGGAGGGGAACAGGTGAAAGGACAAAAGAAGCAAGAGACAAAGAGAAAGGAGGAAGGGATGGATGGAGGAAAAGGTGAAACAAAAAGGACAAACCTTAATGTCCCCAGTGAGTCTAAGGGACAAAATCTCAGGTGTGGAATAAAATTCAGCCTCCTTAAGCTCGTGTTTTCCATGCCTAGAATTCAGCTGTCACCATATGGATCATACTGAACAGGTTTCAAACCTTGAGGAGACTCTTACCTTCTGAACAGGGACGGCTGTTTTCTAGTAAAATCACGAAAAGGGAAGGAGAAAACCCGAAAGAGGTTCCTCCTGGCGCTCACATACATGAACCCGAATACTCTCTCAGTCCTCAAAGAGAGACCTGGAGAAGGAGACTTCCTGAAGCAAAGCCACAGGGGTCTCTGAGGTTTCCTTGGCCCCTCGCCGCCTCTCCTGCCTGGCTGATGTCAGCATCTCTCTGTGAGGTCATCACCTCCCCACCACCTTTGACCAATAGTCTTAGCTCCTGCAAAAGGCTTTTGTGATGTCACTGCCATACCCCTCCCTTGCTGTGCTAATGTCCTGCCCCTGGCCAGGCACTCTGGAGGTTTGAGCTACTCCCTGTGGATCACCCCACTCAAAGACCGTTCATTCTAGGAAGCAAGCCAGTAGTTTTGGATCATCTGCAAAGTTTGTCATCTCACTGTTCAGCATATCATTGATTAATATGTTGACTAGTCCTGGTCCCAGTACAGACACCACTAGATACTTGTTTCCATCTTGAAAGCTGACCATTTAGTCCTACCCTTTGTTTCCTATCTTTTAACTAGCTTTTGATCCATGTGAGGACCTTCCAGAGGTGAAAGTAAGCCGGTATGTTACCGTATGGGGTACTGGCAAGAGCCAGTACGCTGTGCCAGCCCGGCCCGTCTTCCCCAGGCTGGTGATTTAAAGGGTCCATGGCTCCCTGCTGCGGTCGGAGCCCTGGACCCTTTAAATCACCTCCCAAGCCCCTTTGCCGGAGCCCCGGGGAGCAAATCACTACCGTGGATGCTGCTCTCTCCGGCTCTGCGAACACAGAGCAGGGGTGGCAGAAGCTTCCTTACAGTGAGGGGGCACTGTTATCCGAACTGTGGCACCCCCATGACACTCCTTCCTTAAGGACCCCCACTCACAGCACCTCTCCCCTCGAGGCCACACCCACAGAACGCCTCTTCCCCAAGACTGTACCCTTTCCCCTCCCCTCCATCATTTGTCCTAACAGCCAATAAAGACTGGTGGGGCCATGGCCCTCTAACCCCCCTGTTCCAGCACCCCGACACAGAGCTAAGCAGGCAGCAGTGTGTACGTGTATGTGTGTCTGTGTGACAGAGAGTGCTGGGCTGTGCTGAGCTGAGCCAGTGAGAGAAGGGGGGCTGATCTCGGGGCTGTCCCCTGCCTCAGGACTGGTTGCTTCCAGCAGCTGTCTAAACTTAGAGACAGTGTGCCGACACACTCACTCTTCTGCAACACACACACTGTCTCTCCTCCCCACACACACATGCTCTCTACCCCACCACGCACATTGCAGTTGAAAAGCAGCTGGCAATCTAGTAGGATGCCCACGGAACAATGGGATAGAAAACTGTATCATGTGATGCTGTACCAGCCAGTGAGGCATTGCAAACCCTTCCCAAAGCACCCTGCAGCCAATTGCACAGTGGGATAGCTACCACAATGCACTGCTCTCTGTGGCCATCCAAGAGATGCTAGCATGGATGTGCTCTGGTGACACAGGATGGACATGCAACAGCTGTTCAATTAAAACACTTTAACTAAAGCCACATCACCTATTAGTGTAGGCCTAGCATGAGAGTGAGACAAGACCTAGCTCCATTGAAATGAAAGGGCCACAACTTCCCTGTACTTAGCAGGAATTGAACCTGTGCAGGGAGACCACAATGGATTTCTAGCCCATCACCTGGGCCACTTGGCCACAAGTACTTGCTTGATATGTGGCTCTCACTCTTGTTCTGTTCTTCCTGAGTGATGCATTCCAGTTTCCTCAGACTAGCTTCCACAACGCACACACTGCTGTGCCATTATAGACTCATAGACTCTAGGACTGGAAGGGACCTCGAGAGGTCATCGAGTCCAGTCCCCTGCCCTCATGGCAGGACCAAATACTGTCTAGACCATCCCTAATAGATATTTATCTAACCTACTCTTAAACACCTCCAGAGATGGAGATTCCACAACTTCCCTAGGCAATCTATTCCAGTGTTTAACTACCCTGAAAGTTAGGAACTTTTTCCTAATGTCCAACCTAAATCTCCCTTGCTGCAGTTTAAGCCCTTTGCTTCTTGTTCTATCATTGGAGGCTAAGGCGAACAAGTTTTCTCCCTCCTCCTGATGACACCCTTTTAGATACCTGAAAACTGCTATCATGTCTCCTCTCAGTCTTCTTTTTTCCAAACTAAACAAACCCAATTCCTTCAGCCTTCCTTCATAGGTCATGTTCTCAAGACCTTTAATCATTCTTGTTGCTCTTCTCTGGACCCTCTCCAATTTGTCCACATCTTTCTTGAAATGTGGTGCCCAGAACTGGACACAATACTCCAGCTGAGGCCTAATCAGCACACAGTAAAGCAGAAGAATGACTTCTCGTGTCTTGTTTACAACACACCTGTTAATGCATCCCAGAATCACGTTTGCTTTTTTTGCAACAGTATCACACTGTTGACTCATATTAAGCTTGTGGTCCACTATGACCCCTAGATCTCTTTCTGCCATACTCCTTCCTAGACAGTCTCTTCCCATTCTGTATGTGTGAAACTGATTGTTCCTTCCTAAGTGGAGCACTTTGCATTTATCTTTATTGAACTTCATCCTGTTTACCTCAGACCATTTCTCCAATTTGTCCAGATCATTTTGAATTTTGACCTTGTCCTCCAAAGCAGTTGCAATCCCTCCCAGTTTGGTATCATCCGCAAACGTAATAAGCGTACTTTCTATGCCAATATCTAAATCGTTGATGAAGATATTGAACAGAGCTGGTCCCAAAACAAACCCCTGCGGAACCCCACTTGTTATACCTTTCCAGCAGGATTGGGAGCCATTAATAACTACACTCTGAGTATGGTTATCGAGCCAGTTATGCACCCACCTTATAGTAGCCCCATCTAAACTGTACTTTCTCAGTTTATCTATAAGAATATCATGCGAGACCGTATCAAATGCCTTACTAAAGTCTAGGTATATCACATCCACCGCTTCTCCCTTATCCACAAGACATCATGACTTGGCCTCTCTCCTCCACAACTCAGCAGCTGGAAATGCACCTGGAGGAGAAAGACTGAACTGATTCAGAAATCAGAAGAGAATAATAACAATAATACTTTCAAATCAAAGTCTCCAAACAAAGTAGTATTGGTTTTTCAGCAGAAAATTTTCAGTTTGGGGAATTTAGTTTTCTCAGTCAGACCTTGCCAAGAGAAGCAGGGAGAAAATGTTTGAGTTGCCTCCTTGAGAACAGCTTGGCCTAGACACTAGCTCTGGTTCACTGCTCTGGCCTTGCTCGGGTTGAGGGTATTTTAATAATTTGGGCAGGTCCCAGGGTGTTTGGGGGAGATGATGAGGATGTTACCTTTTGAGATAAAAACTAAGAAATACACCACTAGAGAATTTTTTTTTAAAGAAAACTGGGATTTAGACATTTTATTTAAAGGAAGGGAGTTCTGAGTAGGTTTTGTTTGCAAGAAGCAACATTGTTTGATCTGTCATTGTACCAAAGGGGGAAGATGGTTTTCTACAAAGGAAGGGTGAAGACTAAACACATCTGGTAAGGATGGGATTCAAACCCATGCATGCAGAGAACAATGGATTAGCAGTCCACCACCTTAACCATTTGGCCACCTCATCTGAGCTGTCAAGAAAGAGACAGGAGGAGAAATCTAAGGCTAGGAGAGATAGGGACAATAAGGAGTTTTTAAATACTAAGCGGAAGCAGGGGCTGAATGAGCTCCCCCCCTCACATCTAGTGAGGAGCTGGGGGAAAGACTTCAGGAACAGACCATGTTTGCACAGATACACCTACTCTGCCTAGGTATGCAGCATCATGGGGCTGCTTTCCCAAAATGACCAGTTTTGGCTGGTGGTGGGTTACAAATCACTTTAGGATTGAATGGAATGAAATGTTATTATCCTTCCTGTATGAGTGAAGGGCAGCAGAACATACCTAGTCCGTCCTGATGGAGGGGTGGGTGGATGAGGAATAGCTTTTATTGGACTTTGTAGAAGTGATTGAGGACATCATCCTAAACCAGTGGTCCCCAAACATTTCACACTGTGCCCTCTTTTCCATGGCTGTGGACCCTTGGAAGCCGTGGTCAAGAACCGAGGCTGGGAGTGGGGCTGTTGCTTGCTGGAAAGAGAGGTGCAGACGGGTAAGGGGGTCAAGGCCAAGCTGGAAGCCAAAGCCCCAGGATAAGGGTGGGGTTGGGGAAGAGCTGGGACAGAGTGAGGCTGAATGGTGCTTCCTCCATGGGGGCTGGCTCAGGCCCTGAGGTGCCCCCAAGAATATTCCTCTGTGTCCCCCTAGGAGTCATGCCCCACATTTTGGGAACCACTGAACCCTACTTGCTAAGCAGGGCTAGTGATGCCAAAGCCCAGGGAAAGGGAGAACAAGTGCAGGGCCCCCAGCACTGGAACCATGTGAAGGGGCTGCAGAAGAGGGTCACTGGCTGGTGGCACAGGGAGTTAAGGACAAAGGGGGAACAGGAGGGGGCAAGATTAGGGGTGAAGGAGGTGCAAGGGTTGGGTGTGCAGGAGCTAGCAGTAAAGGGGGAGTGGGGATCATTCAGGGGCAATGGGGAAGTGCCAAAGTACAAGTTTTGCCCAGGGCACCATTTTCCCTAATGCTGGTCCTAGCAAACAATTGGAAATGACCCTTCAGTGAGACCAGAACCATAGTGTAGAAAAGCACCTTTGTTAAGTGGTTGTGGCTGAGTGCTTAGGGAGATAGGTTAAAAAATAACAGGCATCTCTCTGTGGAGGTTTGATTCTTGCCTGCTAGGCAAGGTTGGTGTGTGGTGTCAGCATGGCTGTATTTTCAGTGTCTGATAACCCATGGTGCCACAGGGAGCCAAGTCTAGACATATTCAGAGGCTCTTTGCCAGGGTATCTCAAACTTACTTTCACTACAACCCCCTTCCACTGAAAAAAACCTTACTACATGGTCCTGGAAAGAGGGACCAAGCCCCTCCACACTGAGCAGAGGCAGAGGAGGCAAAGCCTGAGCCCTGCCCCAGTTGGGGGAGGGCGAAAACCAGAGCTTGAGGGATTCAGCCCTGGGTGGTGGGGCTCAGACTTTTGGCTTCAGCCCCAGGCACCAACAAGTCTAATGCCAGCCCTGGCAACCCCATTAAAACAGGGTCACATCCCACTTTGGGGTCCTGACTCATAGTTGGAGAACCACTGCTCTATGCTGAGGGGAGGGAGTTTTCCTGTGGGTTTAGTTGATTCACTTCCCCAAGAGGTGTTAGCTATGTCAGTGGGAGAAGCTATATTGGTGGGTGTGCAAGTTGTGGTGTTTACCACATTTAAGAAGTGTAATCAAACCCCATTTTTAAAACCATCTGTGGTCTGGGAATGGCAAAGGACGTCGATGAATCAGAGTTTGTCCTTCAAAGTCCTGGAGATCATGATTCTGTACGCCTGTCATCATGGGGGTATAGCTCAGTAGTAGAGTGCTTGATTATAGCTCACGTGGTCCTCAGTTCAAACCTTGATGTTCTCTTAGCACTTTCTTTTTTTTAAAAAGGAAAACATTTTCATTTCCATTCTCCATTATGTGCAGGAGCTCCACTATACGGAGGGGCTTGATATGAATGTAAACATTCAACATTTCGCTGTCCAAATGCATAAAAACCTAGCAAACCTGTCCATCAGCTGATATCAGTTCCAGTCCTCTTAGTGTCTAGTTTATGTTTTCATCAATTAAACAAAGGTATCATATGAATGTGCATTTGCAGATCCCTCTTCTCTAGGAGCAATGTTGTGCAGAAGAACAAGAACCACATCCAGTTGGGGTTCAGGATTCTGATGAGCAAAGAGCCAACAAATGTTCTGAGGGCTGGAGAAAAATGCCTTCTAGTGAGCTATTGAACGAGCTCAACCTGTTTAGCTTATCAAAAGAAGATTGAAAGGTGACTTCATTGAAGTGTTGAAGGGCCTTAATGGAGAGAAAAGATTGGGTATGAAAGGGCTCTTTAGTCTAGCAGAGAAAGTCATAACAAGACCCAATGGCTGGAAGGTGAAAAGAGACAAACTCATATTACAAAGACACAAATATGGAACAGCGAGGATGATTCACCACAGGAACAAGCTACCAAGGAAAGTGGTGGATTTGCCATCTCCTGATGTCTTTTAATGAAAACTAGATGCCTTTGTGGAATGTGTTTGCCCCCAAAGTAGCTATTGTGTCATACAGGAGGCCTGCAATATGCAGGGGGTCAGGTTAGATGCTCTAATGGTCTCTTCTGGCCATAAAGTTGACTAATTTCTGAAAAACTGAGTATAGCGCTGGGAGCAGCGTCTGATGTACTACTGTCTAGCCGGCTTGCTTCCTAGAACGAATTCTCCTTGAGTGGGGTGATCCACAGGGAGTAGCACAAACCTCCAAAGTGCCTGGGCAGGGGCAGGACATTATCACAGCAAGGGAGGGGTATGGCAGTGACATAACAAAGGCCTTTTGCAGGACCTCACACTATTGGTAAAAGGTGCTGGGGAGGTGGTGACCTCACAGAAAGATGCAACATCAGCCAGGCAGGACAGGGGCGAAGGGCCGGGGAAACCTCAGAGACCCCTGCGGCTTTGCATCAGCAAGTCTCCTTCTCCAAGTCTCTCTTTGAGGACTGAGAGAGTATTCATGTTCACGGACGTGAGCGCCAGGAGGAACCTCTTTTGAGTTTTCTCCTTCCTTTTTTGTGATTTTACTAGAAAACGGATGTCCTTGTTTAGAAGGTAAGAGCCTCCTCAAGGTTTAAAACCTGTTCAGTCTGATCTCTCTGTTGACAGTTGAAATCTAGGCATGGAAAATACAAGTTTAAGGACGCAGAATTTTATTCTGCACCTGGGATTTTGTCCTTTAGAATCATTGGGGACATTAGGGTTTGTCCTTTTAATTTCACCTTTTCCTCCATCCATCCCTCCCTCCTTTCTCTTTGTCTCTTTCTTCTTTTGTCCTTTCAGCTGTTCCCCTCCCAACACCAGGAGCGGTGTGTGTGTGTGTGTGTGTGTGTTGTGGGGGAGTGCTCGGGAGCACACACTGTGGGAGGTCCACCCAGAAATGTGAAGCTGAAATTGTGCTCGGGCAGTGATCCCCACCGGTGACTTGGGCCATCCTTTGGGCTCTCTGGTGAAAACCCTCGGCCTCCTGTTCTCAGTCTCTACCCTGATTGGCTGAGCAGGGGGTTATTGACAGGGAGGAGACTCAGGTCCTTGTTGCTCTCTTTGAAGACCAAGGAAATAAGTCAGAACCAGTTATATATTTGATGAATTCTGCTGCTTCAGTGCATTAATAGTCTCTGAGCAGTTCACGATTCTCTCTAACATTGCAGTTATCCTAAAATACTTGCTGAATAATTACTGTGCAGTGTTGGTCTGCAGCTCATTTGAGAGCACTTTACTCAAGTCAGTCAATGTTTGCAATTCAAGATCTGATGGTTACTTTGAAAATCAGGGCTCTTGGGGTCCTATTCCCAATTCTGCCACTGGCTGGCTGTGTGACCTAAGACAAGTCAATTCTCCTTTCTCAGCCTTAGCTTCTCCCTCTTTCAAGTAGGGATAGTAATGATCCGCTCCTACCTACCTCACGGTGGGTGGAGGATGGGGATCCATTGGAGAGTGTCACTAGGAGTAGTGCATAATATGAGGTGTCCTATCACATTTACTCAGAGCAGATTATGACATAATAGAATAGCTGAAATAGTCTCTTTTATTTGTATTTTTTCATTTTGAAATTGTTAAGAGCAGCAACTACTTAGCTCAGGGTGAAACATCTTAACTCATGTTTGTAATCTAAGTGTCTCCTCTTTGTGTGCAACGAGGCAATTTAACACACTCTGACAAACAGGAGATGCTTTTGTTTTGCAACAAAATATTTTTGCAAAGAACTTTCATCCCATTTATTTTGATTTCAAGAAAGAAAGTGGTTTAGTCTGAATGGAATTTTCTGATAGAAATGGTTTCAATTAAATTTCTCCACTATCTCAATTCCTGAGCTCTATCTCTGCCTCTGGGGACAGGGGGTTTGCTGGTTGTTAGAACAGGAGTCAGGACCTGAGGCTTCTCTTTCTGGCTCTGCCACCACCTTGCTATGTCGGCCCTTGGGTAGGTCACTTCCCTTCTCTGGACCTGAGGATCCTCCCCATCTGTCCAATGGGAACAGGGACAGTTCTTGAACTCGGGCAGTCATTAGCCTGGGTGAGATAAGGGGTGTTAAAACCCTCTGTGAAGGAGAAAGGGGAGTTTCACGGTGTTTAGCACCAAGGAATTCTAAAGTTTGCTAAAATGTCTAGTCTGTGGAAACAAGAAATGGTTGGGGCAAAACTTTTTAACCACTGCCTTTTCTAAAGCCCATTCATGGATGTGTGTCCCTATCTCTTAGGTACCTGGGGTTCCTTGCCAGGAGGAGAAAAGAGGTTCCTGCCTCTGTTTTTGTGGCCTTAACAAACCAGGTGTTGTGCTCCAGTTCTCGTCTGAGATCCCTGAAGAAGAACATCTTCCCACCCTTCAACAAGACAGGACCTATCTTTAAAAGGAACAAAAAGAACTCTGAGACTTACTAGCTCGCCTCACTTCCATAGCTGGAGAGATACTGGAATACATTCTTAAACTATCAGTTTGTCAGCAGCACCTACAGGATAATTTGGTTCTTAGGACTAGTGAGCATGGATTTGTCAAGAACAAATCATTCCAAACCAATCCTCTTTCCTTCTTCGGCAGGGTTCTGGGCCTAGTGTAGGTGGGTAAATAATAGATGGGATCTATCTTGGTGTTACAAAGGCTTTTGACACAATCCTGTAGGACATTCTCACAAGCAAACAAGGGAAATGTGGTCTAGATGCAATCAGTGTGATGTGGGTGTAGAGCTGGTTGAAAGCTCAGACTTCAAGAGCCCTTCTCTATGTCTGGCTGTCCAATGGAGAGGGTGTACCTAGTGGGTCCGGCAGGGATCAGTCTGGGTTCCAGTACTATTCAATATTTTCATTACTGATTTGGAAAATGGAGTGGAGAGCATGCTTCTAAAATTTGCAAATGACACCAAGCACTTTGGATCACAGGATTGGAATTCAAAATGCCCTTAACAAACTAGAGAATTGGTCTTCTTGAGCCAAACTCCATGGCTGGGCCCCTCTCTCTAGACTGGGATGAAGTGAAACCCCAGAGCCAAACACTCCTCCTCCTCCTGAGCAGTGCGCTCCAACCTTAAATGGTCAGATGCTGCTTAGCACTGTCAGAAGTTTTGTCTGGGAGATTCTCCCAGCACTTTTCAATAGCGGGAAAGTATGAAATCCCATCAATGGAACTCAGGAGTCTTGACTCCCAGTCCCGCAGTCCAGTGTCTCCAGCGAAGCACACTCCCTCACATAGGCAGGGGGAATGGCCATGAGGGCCTGCTTGTAATTTCCAGCTGTGGGAGGGAATGTGCAGCAGTGGTTAGCAAAGGGGCCTGGAAAGAAGGACTGCTGGGTCCTATCCATACTTCTGACACTTGGTGTGACCCTGAGTCAGTAGCTTCCCCTCCCCAGGCTTGTTTCTCATCAGTAGGGTTGGGGTCGCAGTCCCGACAGCCCAGGGGGGTTGGGAGGCTCCAGGAAGGTGTGCAAAGTTCTGGGATTTCAGGATCCCAGAGGCACTGTCACCCATGCACTAGGGTGATGTTCTGCACCCCCTGCTGCTGGCCAAGTTTCTCCTTTCCCTGGCAATAAGACAGACTCTTGTTTTCACAGCGAACCGATTGCCCAGTGTCATCACTCTGTCTGCTGGGTGGACAGGGTAACTCCTCAGGTCACCACCCTGCTCTCCAGCCTGTCTTGGGCTTGGAAAGTGAGGAGAAGGGCGAAGGATGACACTGAACATCCTCCATTCATCGCTCCATCACCAGAGTAAGTGAGTGGCATTAGGGTTCCTCAGTGGCATCCTCTGTCTGTCTGGGGAGAGGCAGAAAGAGGGGAGAGAATCTCTCCCAAAGGAGATTGGATTTGCGAACAGCCCCCAGGAGCCCCTCACTCTCAGACTGGGGAGGGGCTTCTCCAGAGCCATCTCCAAATGTTTGGCAAGGTCCCAGCAATGGGGCTCCCAGCCCTTCCCTTGTGGGAGACTGTTCCTCAGGCTGAGAGTCTCTGAGCTGGGCCAGACCCGGTGAGCTGCTGAGCATGGAAATCAATGGGAAACGAAGGGGCCCTGGCCTTGCTATGTCTAGGGACTTTGAAGTGGGGAATGGTTTCCCAGGAGAAGTCCGGACTCCTGGGTTCTGTTCCTTCTCTAGCTTGTGCGGGGAATGGGGGGGAGGAAGTGTGAGTGTGTCCTGGGCTGGCAGGAGGGAGCTGCTTGTCCAAAATGACCAATGGTCTTTGTGACTGACCCCAGTGCTCGAAAAGGACGAGACTCCCCGGTTCTTGCAGCCCCAGGGATCACGAGGGGGAAGGTTGAGGGGGAGCAGATCATGCAATGAACTCCTGCCACTGTGTGTAGCTTACACTCCCTGCACCCCTGGGGGGGGGAGGAGGAGCTGCTCTGGCTGGGGCAGGGATTGGGAGAGACCAAACAAGTTGGTTAGTGAGAGGCTGCCTTGACCCCAGACTCACATCTGCTCACCGCTTGGTTCCAGGATGGCCAGGCTCCTGAGAATGTTCAGGAAGAAGGCTCTGCAGGTGGCCCCAGAGCCTGTGGGAAGCAGCTGCCATCTTCCCCAGGAGCGGAGCGGCCCAACCGTCCCCAATGGCGATGAAGGAGCTCTCGGCCGGGCCAGGAGGTGGAAGTGCCCAGCCTTCTGGAAGAGGAAACCTGCTCCTGGCGCAGGCACCGAGGTGGGAGAGGCACCATCAAGACCAAAATGGAGCTGGGCCAGGATGCAACTGGGCAGGCAGGACCCAGCCCAGGAGCAGAACCCGGCAAGGTGGTTCTGGGGCTTGTTGTGTGGGCAGCAGTGGCCCCAGGAGCCCAGCCCCGATTTCCAGCAGGAGGCATCGCCCTGCCCAGTCAGTGGGGACCTTCCAGCCTTCCCGGGGCAGGAGGTGGAGGATCCCTCTACCAGTCCCAGCAGCTCGGCCCGCTTCCTGTGGGACAACAGCAGCGCCTGGAACTTGGACAGCAGCGAGGCCGACGGGCGCTTCTGCTTTATTCCAGGTGAGGAGCCTGGCTGGGCTCGGAGGGGTAAGGAAGGGGCTGAGAACACCCCAGGCCCAGGCCCTCGAGCAGTGCTATGGGGGTGGGTCCCCAGCTCAGGTGCCTGGCCTGAGCCACTGAACCCCACTGACACTAGATGCTGCCACTTTAATCCTTGATGCGCTATTGGGTTGGGAGGTGTGTGTGGGAGGCATCTCCCAGGGAGTCCAGGATTGTGGGTGGAGGGGTCTCTTTGCTATGGACTCCTGAAGGAGTTGGAGGCTGATGACACTGAGGCTACTTGGAATCAAATACATTTGAGATACAAGCACATAGCCCATATTCATAACTTCAAAAACAAAAATGGTACACACATACAGCCAGCATAATTATAACCAGCAAATCATAACCTTGTCATAGACACCTCACACGACAACCTTTGCACAATATTTGCTGCACATATATAACAGTGGTGGCAACAATGATCCCTACGGTCCCTGTTCATATTAATAACATCACAGAAGGCTACAGAGAAGTGGGAGAGAGGTGTCTTCCAGCCGGCGTGTCTCGTCCGTTTCTCCCTTGCTGCTTGGGCTGAGGTGGGAAGGGAGCGAAACATGCCCGGCTGAAGGTTTTTTGCTCAGCCTTGAAGATTAAGCCCGACCCCCCGGCATGGCTAGGTCGGGGTTGTCCTGGGCTCTGGGGGCAGAAGGCTGAGCTGGGAGAAGGGGAAGATGAGGGGATTTTGTCTCTGATAGATAAGGGCTTTGTCAGGAGGAAGCTGTAGGTCACATGCTGGGGGTGTTAGTGAGATTTGAGCTGGGGTAGCAGCAGCAGGGAAGCAGTGTGTGTGTGTGGGGGGATTCACTTGGTAAAAGTGAAACTCCCAAGCCGCTCCCTTTGCTGGAGTAAAAGCCTCTCATTTATCTCCTCAACTCCCCTCCATGAAAATCTCCACCCCTCCCCTGGTGCTGAGAGACCCCCCTTACTCCCATGGAGATTTGTAATTGTTCTAACTCTTCCTTGGATTTGTCCAAATAGTTTTCCCAGAAAAATGATCAAGGACATTTCAAATGAGAAAAACAAATGAAACCAGAGAAACTCCCACCACACACAGTTTGGGTCTGAATTTTTCTACTGAAATTTGGAGATAATAAAACTCCTTCCTCTGTTGGCCAGAAACCAAAGCTAGACCTCCCCTGCTGTAGCTGTGACTTCTGCTACCAAACCACCTATGCGCTGTCTCCTCTTGTGAGACATTTCTCTGCACAATACGGCTGCTAATCCAGTTATTGACTCCAGGAAACATTTTCCTTAGCCTGGTTCCGTGTGTCACTGGTTTCTATAGCAAAGGTCAGTCCGTGGCCCTGTGGTCCAGACATCCTCATTCACATCAGGCTTCAAGTTGAGAATAATTTCCTATTCCCGCTCTGTGGGAGGGGAGACTTTTAAACGCGCTCTCTGTGTGTCCGCACATGGCTAAGCAAAGAGAACAAACCCAAATACCCCGCTGTGCTTTGGGAGCCAGGTTTGCGGTGGGAATTCTGTAGTTCAGATGACTTCACTCCTGGGGATTGTGATCCTTTACCAGTTTCTCTGGCATTGGGGCACCTTTATGCTTCAGCTGTGATGGCCGAGTGGTTAAGGTGTTGGAGTTGAAATCCAAGAGGGTTCCCCTGTACAGGTTCAAATCTTGTTCACAGCGAGGCCTGTGTTCTAGCCAGTATCTTATCGGGGCAATACCTCTGTACAACCCCCTGAGACACTCTCAAGTCTCTCCCCACCCCAAGTAAATCCTCTTCTGCTCCTTTCATAGAGATGCCTGGGACACCACCTCACACTGTGTCCCTGAGGGGTCAGGCAAACTCTCAGCGCCTGTAGCCTCTGCTACTCACCTAGTGCCCCATAGATCAGCCATAACCCTAGTTCTGCTCCTCCTCTAGTGTGTGAAAGGAGCCAAGTCAGTGACTCCATGGGATTTGTCCCGGACCCCTCTAGGGCCGGCCCTGAAGGGAAGCACTGACTATCACAGTGACAATACAACTGACCAGCATTGCAGGGAGACTGAGGGAGAACCGTACTCATCAGGTCTCTTCTCTCCCCTAAGGTGAGCCAGACACTGCTCTCTCCTGACTCTCACTCTAGCAGCTGGACACTAAGGAGCCATTTCCCCACAGGAAGTGCATTGAGTGCCGCTGGGGTGGGGGGGGTGGCGCTGCTGCTGGCTCTGGGGCTGGCAGGGGGGTGGATGTCTGCACAGACTCTCAGCTGCCAGACCAGAGGGGACACTTGGGACCTTACCAGACTGTCTCATTGAAGACGGGGGGTTGACAGACCAATACAGATGCTCTCCAGAGCACGGAGCAACATCTGCCCATGCAGCCAGGAAATGAGCATTTCTCACAGCCTGGAGCCAAGGGTGAGGTGGCAGCTACTGTTCCAGCTCCTGGGGGACAGGCCCTGTCAGCCAACAGACACTTCTTACTCACCACAGCTAAGGGCACCGGGTTCCTCCAGTGGGGGTGTGAAGCAGCCATTCTTTTCCTGTCCTTTTTGTGTGCGACTGCTGACAAAAACATCCCAGACAGAAAAGCAACAGGCCAAAATACTGTCATGCAACTGCCAAAGTAGCTCAGTTAGGAGAGTGTTAGACTGAAGATCTAAAGGTCCCTGGTTCAATCCTGGGCTTTGGCAGGCCCTGTCATTATGCTTTGTGCAGAGAGGGCTTGCCCTCTGGGAGCACAGCAGTGCCTGCACCCAAGGTGAGTTCCTGACCTTGGGACCTGCAGTAACAAAAGGGGCTTACTGCCCCTAGTTGGCCCATCTGACCTTTAATGATGAGAGTTGTCTTTCCCAACGTGGTGGGAAGAAAGTGAGGCAGGGCAGCCCTCAGGAATGGTGCCAGAGGGCTGCTAAGCAGGGTTTGGGGATGAATACTCCTCTGTGCAGCTGAGCAAGAGCAGTACCAGGGAAGGGGCATCTTTAAAAGTGACCCCACACACCTCTCCTCCTCTGGGCAGCTGTTGCTGACAGCTCCAAGGGAAGGCTTAAAAGCCACAGAGCAACTGAGGGCAGGACCATATCTAGGTGTGGCCTTCAGACAGGCACAAAAACACCCAGCCAGGATTCTTCCTGCCATGCCAAACACCCACTGAAGGTCACCAGCATGCAGGGTGGCTGCTGATGCTCTGTGGCCAACATCAGAAGATAGTAGGAAAGCAGGGCCAGGGCCAACCCCCATGGTGGAGCCTCTGACTGGTCCCACTCAAGGTATGCACTTTCACTGTGGGCCAGGAGATTTTACCCCAAGAGGCTTTTCCCAAGCTGGCCAGAAGCAGAGAAACACCCAGGCTCCCAAGATGCTATGTAGCAAGTACCCTCCAGCACAGGGACAGGTGCACACACTAGCCCAGGCAGCCGCCCACTTTCTTTGGCAAGTCAGGAAGGGCAAAAGTTAGACTGGAAGCACCTGGGGCTCCTGCCGCAGCCTTTGTGACACCCAACCCCCAACTCCTTCCCAGGGCTCTAGCTGAAGCCAGAGCATTGACCTGAGCAGCCAAGAAGAGGTTCCAGCCCTGAAGGGAGCAGGACATTCAGCACAATGGTAAAACTGCAGAAACTCAACCACCAAGGGACTCAAACCCTCAATCTTCTGATCCACGCTCAGGGGCCTTATCCATTAGGCCACATGGTAACATAAAAAAATACACTCCAAGCACTTCTTTAGAAAAGGCAGACACTGTGTTTCTCAGGTCATCTACTGAGGGGGGCTGAGACTCTCTGGGCACAAGAAGTAGAGTTCCCAGCAACACGTGAGACTTAATTCTATGGAGCCAGGTGCAGGGCTTTGGAAGGGAGGCTCAGGCATGGGGGGATTGGGGTGCAGCGGACGGACCGGCTGTCTAGGTGTGGAGATTTAGTCACACTGAGGCACAGAAGGGAGGAGGAGGAGTAATCCTGCTGACAGTCAGTGGCTGTGCAGAAAAAAAGGAGGGGTTCTGGGGACATTTTTTGCCTCTCTTTTGCCTACCTGCTTGCTCTTGCGGTGAATGGTGAAGATGATCTCAACTAGCTCAGTTAGTAGCACATCAAGTTCTTAGTCTGAGGATCCAGGGTTCAAGCCCCTGTCTAGGCACCCAGTTTTAAGTTGTCATGTATGCCAGGAGCCAAATGATTCCTGGTGCTTCTCCACCAGCCATGTGCAGATTCCCAGAATCCATGGCCATTTCCTGGAAAGGTTCCTTTTTTCTCAGGTATCAGGAGACAGGCCGCATCCACAGGAACAGGCCTAGAACATACAGTCTCTGGCTGGCAGGAAGTGCTGTGGGGCCAGGTACTGAGAAAGCTCAGAGGGAGAGCAGCAGAGATGAGGGGAAGAGAGACAGAGAAGCAGTTTTGAGGATTTCAATAACTCAGTCCTGGATTAGGGGTTGTATAAAAGTGGATGGGTAGGGTTCTGTGGCCTGCCTTGTGCAGGAGGTCAGACTAGATGATCATATTGGTCCCTTCTGACCTATGAGTCTATAATCAGGACAGTGTACAGGGGGTTCAGGTCCAGCTATTGTGGGGAACTTCCCTGGATTATACATGACCCTGGTGCAATTGGCCAGAGAAAGGATCTGAGTCCCCACCCCCTTAGCCAGAGGTCTGTCTGACCCCAAGGATGCTCTTTCTACTCTCATGTGTGGCAGAGTCCTCGTAACCCCAACAAGGCTGGGCCCAGGAATCCTGGAGGGTTTGACCTCTGTGGTGAGCTGGAGCCAGTTCCCAAAAACCGGTTGCTAAATTAGACCTCTGTGGAGAACCGGTTGTTAAAGGGCCAAGGGATGGGCAAAGAACTCCGGTCTGCAGGCTGGATCATCCTGTTGTTCTCAGGATTCCCAGCTGGGGAGGCTGAGGTTCCCCCGGCCCCTCCCCCATTTCCCACCAGCTGCAGTGTGACCAGCCACCGCCACCAGCTGGGCAGCTCAGCTGAGCTTCTGAGTCGTCCTGCTGCTTTGAGCTGCAGGCAAGGTAAGGGGAGGAGGCTGCAAGCTCCAGGGCTGCTGTGGGGGAGGCAATTTTCCCCAGCCCCTGCAGGGGCCCCTTGCCCCACAAGTATGTCTCCCCCCGCCCCGGCCCCTCCCCCGCTTCCCCCCCCTTAAATCAAAAATTTTTATAGGGAGCCGGTTGTTAAGATTTTGGCAGCTCATCACTGTTTGACCCCCAATCTTGTCATGATCACTTGAACAGGACTACAGTGTCTCCACTCTGGGCACTTCCCTGACCCACTCCTCATTGCATGTGCTTCAAGCAAACACCATTTATTACCCAGCAATCAATGTAAAACATAAGGAAAGATTAAAGGAAAACATGTTACCCTGTTCTGTGGTGCAGGGAGATCACAACCAGCGTCTCTGGAGGGTCAGGGCAGGTCACAGTCTCTCCCTCACATGTCCCAGGCCTCCTTCGCAGGCCCTGGCTGTGCTGCAGGGACACCATGGGCTGGACACTTGCTCTGGCAGTGGCCACATGCTCTAGGTGACAGGACCCTTGTTCCCAGTGTCAGCCCCCATGTAGGGGATCTCTTGATGGGTGGCAACTCCTTGCACTGGGCCATCTGCCAAGGGTCCCCCTCGCTCTCCCACACTGCTCACTGCACCCACCTCCAGCCCCAGTGCTGCTGTGGCTCTGCCTCCAGCTCCCTGGGCTGCTCCTCTGGCTCCGCTTGCTGCAGCTCTTCTCCTAGCACAGATCTGCTCCCTGGGCAGCTTCTATGGCTCGTGCTGCTGCGGCTCGGCTCCCAGCACAGATCTGCTCTGGTTCTCCCTGGCTGGTGCAGCTCTGCTCCCCGGCTCTTCTCGGGCTCCTGCTCTCTCCTTAGCTCCACCCCGCTCTGGCCCAGGCAGTTCCAGCTCACACAGAGGATGGGACACCCTGGCCTAGTGACGCCCTCATTACACTGTCTGGCCTGTCAGTCCGGCTAACTTGGAGATTTGGCCTCTCCCCATTGCCCCTGGGGACGGTCAGTCTCTGGGTCCTTGTTTCCCATTGGCCCTTCTCCCATCAGTTGAGACTGGGAACTAGCCAACCAAAACCCCACTAAGTTTTAGTAAGGGGCCAACAGTCCCTTACATGAGCCAGCCCCGTGAGGGTCACCACTGTGCGGAGAAAGCAGCTCAAGTTGGTCCCATGGTGTAATGGGCAACGCTCAGGACTCTGAGTCCCTCAATCTGAGTTCAAATCTTAGTGGGTCCTTGTGTTGGCTTGTGGTAAAGCCTTGGACTCACAGTGCTCAACTTCCTTGTTTCCAGCTGTACAAGAGCAGATCTTTCCCCTCCTGCTGGGTGACTTGCCCACTAGGGCTGCGTTGTGGTGGCCAAAATTGGTTGGGGCTCTAGAACTTGCTACCCTGGTTGCTGATGCCTGCAGTCCTGTGGTTTGACCTGGTGGTTGGGATTCTTGCTGCTTCACACGGGGCCCAAAAGTTTGGCCCTTGTGCTTCCTGCCACACTTTTCCTCTTGCCCACATGGTGCTTGAATAAAGGAGGGCCAGGGCCAGGCTTGATACTCAGGGCTAGGCAGGAGGGAGGAAGAGCCCCAGGCTGGAGCCTAGCACACCTCTCCTCCTCTGGGCACCTAGAGCAGAGGTGGCTGGTGCTGACAGCTCCAAGGAAAGGCTTAAAATCTACAGAGCAATTGAGGTCACGGCCAGAGGAGCGGAGGACCATGCCTATGCGTAGCCAGCAGACAGCCACAAAGACACCCGGCCAGCCTGCTCCCTGGCATGCCAAACCCACCTGAAGATGTGCTTAATCCCCTTGCTGATCAGGAGGAAAACCTGTCAAAGTCTGTGTGAGAGGAGAACCTCTTTTTTCCCTTCTACCTTTCATCTGTGAAAACAGCTGTGTGAAAGGTGGAAGGGATTTGGGGGCCCAGGAGGAAGCCCTTAGAGAAGCTGGACTTGGACATGGTGAGTGTTCAGAAAATGCACATTCATGAGTTTAGGGTAGATTGATGGGCAGAGGGTGATTGCAAGAAGGGCCAATCTCTCTGGTCCTCCAGGCCAGGGAAGAATGATGGGCCTGGAGTCTTGTTCTTCACATTCGTGGTGTGAGTACAGAAGGGGCTGGAGCTCCGACCAGGGAGGGCATTACTGGTGGGCTTTGTGCTCTGCAGCACTGATTACAGCTATATTAGTGTGTATGGTCCCCAGTTAAGACATGAATGGAAAGATCAATGGAAGGAGCTGGCTCCTTTCCTCTGGACTGTTTGGGGTTGGGGGAGTTTTAATTGTGTCAGCCGGCCTGAGGACTGCTGGTCCTGTTTTCCTGACTGTCAGAGGAAACGTTTTTACACTGAGCACTACCTGGCGCAGGTCTGTAGTGAGGTCGGCTTAGAGGAGCTCACACCAGCCCCAGAGGGGGTTCACCTTTCTGCCGGGACGGGCCAGGAGTCGCACTGACCGGATTTACGTGAAGGAGAGCACATTGACAGCCCAGTCAGGGTGGTGCCTATGGACTGTTCGAATCATGCCGCTCTCACCATGTGCTCAATGTGGACAATTCCCTGACCAGGGGCGGCTCTGTGTATTTTGCCTCCCCAAGTACGGCGGTCAGGCAGCCTTCGGCGGCATGACTGCGGGAGGTCCTCTGGTAACATGGATTCAGCGGCATGCCTGCGGGAGGTCCTCTGGTAATGCGGATTTGGCGGCATGCCTGCAGGAGGTCCTCTGGTAATGCAGATTCAGCAACATGCTTGCGGGAGATCCTCTGGTAACATGGATTCGGTGGCATGCCTGCGGGAGGTCTGCCAGTCCCACACCTTCGGCATACCCGCCGCCGAACTGCCACTGAATCCACGGGACTGGCAGAGCTCCTGCAGGCATGTCACCTAATCCGCATTACCAGAGGACCTCCTGCAGGCATGCTGCCAAAGGGAGCCTGACTGCCACCCTCACAGTGACCGGCAGGCCGTCTCCCGCAGCTTGCCATCCCAGGCATGCCCTTGCTGTGCTGGTGCCTGGAGCTGCCCCTGTCTCTGACCCAGGGCAGAGGATATTGGAAGCTGAACATCTACAGCTTGCAAGATAAAAGAGCAGGGGGGCGAGGCCTGGCGGTGTTGGCATAACAGGAAAGCATCAGAGGGTTCTATGGCAACCAGAGGGATTGATGGGAGTCAGTGAGGGAGGAGTTGGTGGCTTTGTTCCAGTGGTCAGGCAAACACCGCAACTTCAAAGAAACCAATGGTGCCAAGTCCTGCAGTGTCGCCTGTGGGATTTCCACAAAAGCATCCAGGCAGGGGAGCCAGTCAGCATGTGACTGTACGACTGGATCAAGTGACAGCTGCCCGAGTTCCAGGAGATGAGTCTGCAGCTGGCCGATATGAGCGGGAGCACCGAGTGAAGGGAGGGGCAGCTCCCCTAACATTTTTGCAGCCCGTAAGGAATGGAGACCAAGCAGGGGGATGTGGGGACTCAGGGCAGGACCTGAAGATCCCATAGTGCAGGACTACAGTCACTGGAGAAGGAGAGAGAGTCCTGTGAGAGGAAACTGCTGGTGGGAAGCAATAAGTGCAGCGTGCAAACCAGTCAGCCGAGAGACATAGGGGTCTAGAAAACAAAAGAGCAGTAGGTTCTATTGTGTAGTGGGCAGTACTCAGGGCTTTGAATCCTGGAATCTGAGTTCAAATCTCAGTGGGACCTCCTGGAGGTATTGTAGTTTGCTGCAAAGCCTTGGAGCTCAACGTGTATGGTTATCCTCTACCTGGGTGAACTTCAGTGAGGTTTTTTTCTCCTCCTCCTGGGTCACTGATGCCCATTGGAGATGGGTCTTTGGTCCAGCTGGCCACTATAGGGTGGGGTCCTAGAACTTAACAGTCTGGCTAGAGATTCCTGCAAGTTGACCTGATGGTTGGGTTTCCTGCTGCTTCATCTGATGTCCATAACTTTGGTCCCTGTAGCTGCAGCTCTTCCTCTTGCCCACATGGCATTTAAAGGAAGGAGTGCCAGGGCCAGGCTTCCCAGGCTGGAGCCCAGCACACCTCTCCTCCTCTGGACACCTAGAGCAGAAGCGGCTGGCGCTGACAGCTCCAAGGGAAGGCTTAAAAGCCACACAACAACCGAGGACAGGGCAAGAGGAGAGCAGGACCATGCCTATGTGTGGCCTTCAGACAGGCACAAAAGCACCCAGCCAGCCTGCTCCCTCCCATGCCAAACACCCACTGAAGACCACCCATAGACCAGCATGCAGGGTGGCTGCTGATGCTCTGTGGCCATTATCAAAGATGGTAGGAAAGCAGGGCCAGCCCCTCTGGTGGGGCCTCTTACTGTTCCCACTCAAGGGGCTCACTTTTGCAGTGGGGCAGGAGATTTTACCCCAAGAGGCTTTTTCCCAGTTGGTGAGAAGCAGAGAAACACCCAGGCTCCATGTAGCAAACCACCTCCAGCACAGGGACAGGTGCACATTTGGAAGAGGGAAACTGCTCTACACACTAGTCCGGGCAGCCGCCCATTTTCTTTGGCAAGTCAGGAAGGGCAAAGGCTAGACTGGAAGCACCTGGGACTTCTGCCCCAGCCTTTGTGACACACATCCCCCAACTCCTTCCTGGGGCTCTAGCTGAAGCCAGAGCATTGGCCTGAGCGGCCAAGAATAGATTCCAGCCCTGAAGGGAGCAGGACTTTCAGCACAACGGTGAAACTGCACAAGCACAAAAGGACTCCAACCCTCAATCGCCTGAACCACAGTCAGACGCCTTAGCCATTAAGCCATGTGGTCACACAAGAGAAGACCGTCCAGACACTTCTTTGGAAAAGGCAGACACTGATGCACCCAACGAAGTGGGGATTCACTCACGAAAGCTCATGCTCCAATACGTCTGTTAGTCTATAAGGTGCCACACGATTCTTTGCTGCTTATGCAGACACTATGTTTCTGCAGTCAGGTACTGAGGGGGGCTGAGACTCTCTGGGCGCAGGAAGTCGAGTTCCCAGTGAGATGTGAGACTTAA
Organism: Gopherus flavomarginatus; assembly: GCF_025201925.1. Taxonomy (NCBI): domain Eukaryota; kingdom Metazoa; phylum Chordata; order Testudines; family Testudinidae; genus Gopherus; species Gopherus flavomarginatus. Next base: position 3,516,379 of record NW_026114611.1, read on the forward strand.
TTCTCTGGAGCCAGGTGCAGGGCTTTGGCAGGGAGACTCAGGCATGGGAGATTGTGGTGCAGTGGACGGACCGGCTGTCTAGGTGCGGAGATTTAGTCTCACTGAGGAGGAGGAGGAATCCTGCCGATAGGCAGCGGCCAGGGTCGGTGCAACCACTAGGTGAACTAGTCGGCCACCTAGGGTGCCAAGTGGTTGGGGGAACCAAAAGGCGCACTCAGGGGAGGCAGTGCAGTGGTTGTGAGCTGGGGCAGGGGGCTGCGAGTGTGTGGAGAGAGGACTGCCCGCAGCAAGTAATGGCGGCAGGGGCGTGCAGGGGAACCACTTCCTGTCCCAGCTCACCTCTGCTCCATCTTCTCCCCTGAGCACGCTGCCCCCGCTCTAATTCTCCTCCCCTCCCAGGCTTGCCTCACTAAACAGCTGATTGGCACCGCAAGCCTGGGAGGCGGGAGAAGTGGAGCAGCACTGGTGTGCTCAGGGGAGAAGGCGGAGTGGAGGTGAACTGGGGTGGGGAGCTGATGCAGGAGGGACTGCCCGGCTCTTCCCCATGGCCCCCGTCCCTGCACTCACTGCATGGTAAGTGGAGTGACCCAGCCCCAGCCTGGTCCACTCCCCTGGTTCCCAGCCACACCGCCAGCAAGTGCTGTGGGGCAGTTCCCCCCTCCCCCCAAACTTGGGAGCCAAGGGAGGTCTATGGCTCTGGGTCTCTCATCCCTCCATCCCCTTCCCTGCCCCCAAAATCCTTCTTGGGCTCTGTGGGGCTGGGTCTCTCTCCCGGCCCCTGTGCTCCCCCCCTGCTCAGCATGTCCTGGGAGTGACTCAGTTTCCTTGGACCAACATTTCACCACTCCACATGTGTCTCTTCTGTCCCTCAGCTCCCTCCACCCCACCCCATTTCCCCTGCATCCCAGGCTGGGTCTCTGCCAACCCCCTCTTGCCTTCTCTTGACCCCTGCCCCTACGGGTCTATGGGGCTGGGTCTCTCCCTCCCCCCATCCCCACCCCCAATATCTCCCTGCCCTATGGGTCTATGGGGCTGGGTTTCTCCTTCCCCCATTCTCCTCCCATCCCCTCCTCCAATATCTCCCTGCCCCAGGCTGTGACATACTATAACGTGTGCTGGGGATGTGACGTGTGCTGGGGCCAGGGCTGGCTCCAGGGTTTTTGCCATCCCAAGCAGCAGGGAAAAAAAAAACACCCACGATCGCAATTGGCGGCAGCTCCACTGCATCGCCTTTTTCTTCCCCGGCAATTTGGTGGCAGATCCTTCCCTCCGAGAGGGACCAAGGGACCTACTGCCGAATTGCAGCTGAAGAGCCCGACATGCCACCTCATCCCCTTGGCTGCCCCGTGTGGCCTAATGGTTAAGGAATCCAATTGTGGATTAGAAGATTGAGCGTGTGAGTCCTTTGGTGGTTGTGTTTCTGCAATTTTCCTGTTGTGCTGAAAGTCCTACTCCCTTCAGGGCTGGAACCTCTTCTTAGCTGCTCCCTCATTACACTGCCTGGCCTGTCAGTGCAGCTAACTTGGAGCTTTGGCCTCTCCCCACTGTCCCTGGGGACTGCCAGTCTCAGGGTCTTGATTTCCCATTGATCCTTCCACCCTCTATTGGTGCTGGGAACTAGCCAACCAACCCACACACGCCCACTAAGTTTTAGTAAAGGGCCAAGAGCCTCCTTACACAAGCCAGCCTCATGAGGATCACCAATGTGCAGAGAAAGCACTATGAGCTGGTCCCATGGTGTAATGGGCAGCACTCGGGACTCTGAATCCTGCAATCTGAGTTGAAATCTCAGTGGGACCTTGTTTTGGCCTTGTGGTAAAGCCCCAGAGCTCAACTTCCTTGTCTCCAGCTGCATAAGAATGAATCTTTCCCCTCCTGCTGGGTGACTCACACCTCCTAGAGGCAGGTCTTTGGCTGGGATGGCCACAATGGGTGAGGGCTCTAGAACTTGCTACCCTGATGGTTGGGATTCTTGCTGATTCACCTGATGTTCACAAGCTTGGCCCTTTTGCTTCCTACCACACTTTTCCTCTGGCCCACATGGCACTTGAAGAAAGGAGTGCCAGGACAGGGATTAATAGTCAGGGCTCGGCAGGAGGGATGAAGAGTCCCAGGCTGGAGCCCCACACACCTTCCCTCCTCCGGGCACCTAAAGCAGAGGCAGCCCAGCTCTGTCCGCTGGATACCTCAGCAGAGTAGGTGAGTTCATGTAAATACAGTCTGGTCCCAAAGCCTCCTCCCAACCCTGGTCATCACTAGCTGTCAAGGGAGAGCTCATTCACACCTCGCTTACAAATCATCATTTGAAATTCTAAGGTTGGCCAACACTGCTGAAGCCAATGCACCGACATTGTCAGCAAACACAACAGCTGACAACACAACGTCCACACTACAGAGTAAAATCGAAATTAATAAAATCGATTTTATAAAACAGGTTTTACAAAATCGATTTTACGCGTCCACACTAGGGCACATTATGTTGGTGGTGTGCGTCCATGGTCCCAGGCGTCCATCGATTTCTGGAGCGTTGCACTGTGGGTACGTATCCCATAGTTCCTGCAGCGTTCCCTGACCCTTGGAATTATGGGTTACTACCCCAGTGCCTGATGGGGCAAAAATCACTGTCGTGGCTGGTTCTGGGTACAGCCTCACCCCCTCCCTTCCTGAAAGCAGCAGACAGCCATTTCATGCATTTTTTACTGGGTGAAGTGAGCAAACGCCATAGCACAGCAAGCATGGACCCTGCTCTAATCAGTACCGCGATCGTGGACTTTGTAAACAGTTCACGCATTCTCGTGCTGTCTATGCTGAACCATGAACTGCAAACGCAGGAGAGGAGGCGGCAGCTACGGCAGCGCGGCGACAAGAGTGATGAGGACCTGGACACTGATTTCACATTAAAAAACCCTTCCATCGTAGTGTCACCACCCATAAAATTGCTTCAGTCTTATAGGTTCCTAAGTGCACAACTAAACATCTCTTCAAATCCAAGGGAGTGGAGATCAGTCAATGTTCAGAGTCATCCCACAGAAAAAAACCACGTTGTCATACACACTGGCCCCACCATGTGGCCATCGCCTTTCCCTCCTCTCTGTTAAAAGTTTTAGTATTTTGCACAGAAACTTTCTTCCCTCAGGAGACACCTGGGAACCAGGGCTGCCAGCCAGAGAAACACCTTTAAGAGGAGGCGTCATCTGTCAAAAAATGATCTCCCTCTTTCAGTTCAGTGACACCCTGAAATGTTTCTTATCCCAGCAGAGCCGGAGGACTGAAAGCAGCTACATCAAGCCTCTGTGTAGCTGGCAGGAGTGAACACAAACACTCCCTTGTATCTGAAGAGATGTTTAGTTTTACCCTTGGCAAACTACAAGGCTAAAGGGAAAAGTGATGGTGGTGTCAGATATAAAGAGTGAAACATGAAACAATCATCATAGTTATGCCCATAGCAACTGTAAATATTACTAAATTCCTCTTATTATCATCAGTGTATTATTTTCTCTGTCATCTAGACATTGACTAGATCTTGACCAAGAAATTTGGATCTTGACAAAATAATCAACTACCCCTTGTTAAGGTAGTGGACTTGACACCCACTCGGGTGTCTCCACGCAGGTTCAAGTACTAACAACAGTGGCACCTTACAGCCATAGCTTTTAATCAGGGCAATACATTGATACAAATTCCTTTTAAATCATTTCTCAGCCAGAGTCCATCGCCCACATTCCTTAAGGCACTGGGCCACCATGTGGACGTTTCATTTCCCTCCTCAATTTCACACAGAGGCACAATTTCCTTTGCACAGATCCAATAACAGTAAAACCTCCCTGTGTCTCTTGTCTGAGCCAGGGCATTCGATTGCAGTGAACCCTTCTCTCCTGCAATGGCAATGGTCAGACAGAGGGGACATGGTCACCTGCATCCCTGCCAGGGAGATATTGGCTCGGCTCTTTCTTTCTGCTGCTGCTGTTAGTCCATGAAACATCAGGGATGGAATGCAAGGCTGAGCTCACACACCAATCCCCTGAAACATTTCAGTGCCCCAGAGAAATCCTGCCCCCGGCTATTGGAATGATATGGTGGAGATTCGAATAGGAAAGGGACTGTCTGAATTGTCAGTGTGGGGAATGAACAACAATCTATAGCAATGTCGTTAGCCACAAACACACTAATCATGTTCCAGCTGGAAGGGAAATGGGCAGGAACTCTTGCTGTTCACCATGGACACACTTACACTAATGCACAGCCATGAGTGTGCTGGGGGAGTTGGTCTGAGCCATCTGAAGTGACTATTCTGTGAGAACAGAATCATTGTGTAAGGCAGCACCTGTCTATCAAGTACTTGTGGCTGAGTGGTTAAGGTGGTGGACTAGAAATCCATTGGGGTCTCCCCATGCAGGTTCGAATCCTGTCAACTACGGAAGTATTAGTTTATTGTCATTGCTGCTGTCTTCGTGCCTGAGCATCCATAGAGCCAGAACTCGTCACCCTCTGAAGCTGGCTATTCTTAAAATACTGCTGTAGCCCTGTGGAGTAGACAGTTGCTACAGGGGCCAGAAGGGTTTTCCATCCCTGTAATAGCTGCATTGGCAAAACAATCTTTCCTTTCATTTAGCACTATCTAACCATGGCTTAGGTCAGCTTTATTATACTGGCTCTGGGGGGTTTCACACTCTGAAAGACGTACTTGTTAGAGGGTTTATCCCATCACCTTCCCATTCCCTGGTCCTTCTCACGTGACCAGAGAGCAGCAATGCATGAAGCTCAAAGGTGCAAACAATTCAATGTTTATTAGGGTAAACTTCCAGCAAGCAATGATTCCAATTTCCTTCCTCAGTATCCCCCTTCCCAGCACTGACACCACAGAGGCTTGCCTGTGACCCCATTCCCCTTCCCTGTCCCTATTCCCCCCCTTAGCAAAACATAATTCCAATTCCCCTACCCCAATTCCCATTCGCATTCCCCCCCTTACTTCCTGATTGACTGCAGACTATATAGTAAAACTTGAGTTCTGCTTAGCTCTATCTTAACCAATCATTTTACTGACTAATCCTAACATATTGTAATATGATTCTCTAACCAATTATACCCCACCACCTTAACTGGTTTACACAAAACAAATTAATTATACAGCAGACAGAAACAGTTACAGAACCAGACAGAGATTATACAGACAAGCAATAGGAAAGTGGGGGCTACAATGACAGAACAACAAAGAAATGAGGATTTCACACCCCAGCTGTTGGTAAGCGAGTTGTTCCCAGACAGGATGCTATCATAGTAGAGGTTGTGGGTGCTGGTTGCTTAACTGGCTGGTGCACAGGGCAGGATTTTGAGGTTCACCATTACTCTCTTAGAATGCCAGCACCCATCTTTTGTTCACTTAAAAAGTGAACAGGGAGATTCCAAGACCGCAGAACTCATGGAGCTCTAGGAAACGTGTAACTTTAGGTCTGGGTGAGTGTGTCTAAAAATCAGCTGTGCTGTAGAAGGTCTCTAGGAGTTGAAAGAGATGTGCCATCTTGACCTCCCTAAAGAGTTCATCAACTATTAATGAAAACTAGGGTTGATAAGTCACATTCTTTGTAGCATCAGGATGGTAGACTGGTCTAAAGTGCTAGTTATAAGTATCTTCTTTTCCAATCCATTGGGTGTTCTGGTCTCTGCATGGAGACATGGTTTCAAATCCCACTCCTGACATGACCATTTAATTCTATCTGCAGAAAATGGCCTCACTTTAATCTCCTTTGCAACAATAGAATACCATTTGCTTAGCTTTTCTCTTCCAGTAGTTGTGAGAGAAGTTCCAAACCAGGGGGAAACAGTGCCTGTTCTCTCGACCCATCAATTTTTGTCTTCCTTCATTCCAAGCCATTTCCTCAGATACATCCATATTTCCCACACTTTTATGAAACTTTAGAGTCATCATTTAATTGCCACACAACTGTACTTATGAAGTAAAGTGAAACACAATATTTTTTGGATATTCTTGCAGAAGAGTTTTGTTTTCTGACCTGGAATTGAACAGGGGCTACCAGAGGGGGACAATGCTACTCCCTTTTCTTTGCTCATCCAAAAAACATAAGTTTGTGGTGCCCTTTGTTTCTTTGTTTTTCAAACACCTGCCAGGGACAGCCTAGGGAGACTTGGTCCTGACTCTCAGAGTCCCTCCCTGCCCTACCTTTCTATATGATTCTGTTGTGTGGGTTTGCGCTGTGTCATTGTTCCACGCTGAGCTGTTTTGCACAGTGTCACTTTGCACTCTGATGCATTGTTTCGTGTTGTATGGTTTTGCACTGGCTTGTGTTGCACTGGTTTGAGCTGAGCTCTTTTGCAGTGCGTCATTTTGCCTCGTGGGGCGTTCATTTGCATGGTGCTGAATTGTCGGGCTTTGCACCCCTACTTGTTGTCACTTTGTGCTGTGTAATGTCAGTTCACGCTGAATTGTTAGATGTTAGATTGGGAGGTTTCCACTTTTGTTGTTGTTTATATTGTATTGCGATGGCATCGAATTATAGAGCTGTACGGCTGCAAGGGCCCTGGAGAGGTCAGGAAATCCAGCCCTCACTGCTGAAGCAGAGCCAAGCAGAGACGATCCATTGGGGGCATGTGGGATCAAGTGCCCACAGCAGTCGGTCCAGGCAGGGAGCAGAAGGAGGGAACCAGAGCCAGAGCAGGTTGTCTATGGGACCAAGTATATGCAGAGTATCCTTGACAGAGGTTTGTTCAACCTGTTCTTAAAAGCCTCCTAGGGTGGAGACTCCACAGACACCCTTGGGAGCCTATTCCAGAGCTTAACTACCCTCAGAATTAGAAAGCTGTTCCCAATATCTAACGTGAATCTCTCTGGCTGCAGATTAAGCCCATTACTTCTTGTCCTACCATCAGTGGACATGGAGACCAAACGATCATTGTCCTATTTATAAAGACCAAACTTTTCCTTCTGTAATCATCCGCTAACTGGTTATTATCCCCTCTTCTTGCCTGGGGTACAATGGAAGAGGAGAAAATACTCTCTTAACAGAGGATGCAAATGTCAGTTTGTTCTCTCTTCATGTTCTAGTGAAGCTCAGAGAGAAGAAGAAACATGACCTGCCAAAGAGCATAGAGAGTTTGTTTCAGCTGGATCTGTGACTATTAGAAGAAGAGTGACACCTAAGGGCTGTTGCTACCACCCACCATGGGGCTTGAATTTATGATGGTGGGATTAAGAGCATCATGCTCTACCAACAGAGCTAGCTAGATTTAAAGTCAGTCAACTGCCCAATCGCCGTGTAGAAGGTGCCCTATAAGAACGGCCATACCGGGTCAGACCAAAGGTCCATCTAGCCCAGTATCTGTTTACCAACAGTGGTCAATGCCGGGTGCCCCAGAGGGAGTGAAGCTAATAGGCAGTGATCAAGTGATCTCTCTCCTGCCATCCATCTCCATCCTCTGATGAACAGAGGCTAGGGACACCATTTTTTACCCTTCCTGGCTAATAGCCATTTATGGACCTAGCTACCATGAATTTATCCAGTTCCCTTTTAAACATTGTTATAGTCCCAGCCTTCACAACCTCCTCAGGTAAGGAGTTCCACAAGTTGACTGTGCACTGTGTGAAGAACTTCCTTTTATTTGTTTTAAACCTGCTACCTATTAATTTAATTTGGTGGCCCCCTAGGTCTCATATTATGGGATCAAGTAAATAACTTTTCCTTATTCACTTTCTCCACACCACTCGTGATTTTATATACCTTTATCATATTCCCTCTTAGTCTTCTCTTTTCCAAGCTGAAAATTTCTAGTCTCTTTAATCTCTCCTCATATGGGACCCATTGCAAACCCCTAATCATTTAGTTGCCCTTCTCTGAACCTTTTCTAATGCCAGTATATCTTTTTTGAAAAGAGGAGACCACATTTGTACACAGTATTCAAGATGTGGGTGTACCATGGATTTATATAAAGGCAGTAAGATATTCTCTATCTTAGTCTCCTTTTTTTAATGATTCCTAACATCCTGTTTGCCCTTTTGACTGCTGCTGCACTCTGCATGGTAGTCTTCAGAGAACTATCCATGATGACTCCAAGATCTCTTTCCTGATTATTTGTAGCTAAATTAGCCTCCATCATATTGTATGTATAGTTGAGGGTATTTTTTCCAGTGTGCATTACTTGACATTTATCCACATTAAATTTAATTTGCCATTTTGTTGCCCAATCACAGTTTTGTGAGACCTCTCTGAAGTTCTTCACTGTCTGCTTTGGTCTTAACTATCTTGAGCAGTTTAGTATCATCTGCAAACTTTGCCACGTCCCTGTTTACCCCTTTCTCCGGATCATTTATGAATAAGTTGAATAGGATTGGTCCTAGGACTGACCATTGGGGAACACCACTAGTTACCCCTCTCCATTCTGAACACACCAATGGGCGAACCTGGAGAGAGAGGTGGCAGCCCTTCGATAGGTCAGCTGGTAGAGCAAATGACTGGAGCCAGCACTCAGGAAGTCATCCTGATGTCGCCCTTCTGACTCCAGCTTGAAGGAGAGCTTCTTTTTCTTCCCCTTGCTGACAAAGAGCAAGAGAAGAAAGAAAGGTCAGGTACTTCCAATACTGGGCTCTGGGCCCCCTCAAAGCTGCAAGGGAGTTTAGCAAGCAAAAAAGGTAAAACCGCAATGAAGTATTACCCTGGACTCAATGGCATTTCTCCATTGGTCTGTCTGCTTTGGGGCAGGGACAATAACACGTTCTGCTGCATTCGTTATTTCAAAGGGCGGTTTAGGATTTTCATTCTCATACACTGTGCACAAAGCAGGACTTAACACTCAGTGTAACCTAAATGAGCAGCCCACAGATTCTGGCAGCCACAAAGAGCATTTGGTGTGAGAGCCCAGACCTGCCCCTGCCCCAGCTCCAGCTCCAGCCTCAGGGGCGGAGGGTCATCCACGACCTACCAGCTGCTAACTCCTAAACTTTCAGTAACTCTATTATCAGTGCCTGGAGTGTAATTTAAACCATAAGAAAAACTACACTGGGCTAGACCAAAGGACCATCTAGCTCTGAATCTTGTCTTCTGACAGCAGCCAAGAGCAGGTGCCCCAAAAGCCACTCAACAAGGCACCACTGAGGGTTATTATCCCTGCCCCAAAAGCAGACAGACCAATGGAGAACTGCCATGACTCCAGGGTAATACTTCCCTGCGGTTTTACCATTTCCACTTGCTAAACTCCCTCCCAACCTTCTGGGCTCCTAGAGCAGGGTACTGAGCCTGAGCTGAGACACGTACACTGCAACTTTACAGCCCAAGCCACATTACCCTGATTACTCCAACACAGGCCTGCCCTGGGTGTTTCATTGCACTGGAGATGTACCCTAACATTATGTCTACACTCTGATTAACACACCCATGGCAGTTCTCTCAAAGCTCAGGTCAGCTGACTCAGGTTTATGGGGCTGGGACTGCAAGACTATAAAATGACAGTGCAGACATATGGACTTGAGCCCAACCTCTGAGACCCCACGAGGGGTGAGGGTTTCTGAACCCAGGCTTCAGTGTGAACACAAATATCTGCACCACAGTTTTTATCCTCTCAGCCTTAGCATAATGAGCCCAAGTCAGATGACCCAGGCCAGCCATCCTGCCATCTTTATCCCGGGAGAGATGGACTCTAAGGGTACGCTCCCATTGCAATGTAAGCCCAGGAATGACAAGCTGTGCTAAAAGCAGCATCCTGCAAGCCCCATATTCACCACCCTCATATAGTGATGATACGTTTTGAACAAAGTCTGCCTGGTGAGGGATCATTTTAAAAATCTTGAAGTGTTCATTTGTTGAACATTAATGTCTTCTTGCATTCTATGGGCTCACAATAGTTTGGGAAATTATGAAGTTTGCTCTGTGTGCATTACAGAAATATGTTATGAGGTTGGGAAATGCCCACCACCAGCCTTTCAGGTGAAAAATGGAGGAGCCAGACTCTCTGCTGGCCCATTGAAGGTATCCACACTCCCAAGGACTATTCCAGGAACCGTGTAAAATGCAGACTTCTCCGAGATAGCACAGAGACAATGGACAGTGCTTGAGTCATGTCGTAGCAAAGGTACTTTCTAGCAAGTTGGAAGAAACTATGAAAGGGAAGTAGAGACATTATGAATTGGCCTCTCTCCCCCACAACTCAACAGCTGGAAACACATCTGGAGGACAAAGACTGAAATGAGATAAATCAGAAGAGAATAACAATAATACATTCAAATCAAAGTCCTCAAACAGACTGGTATTGGTTTTTCAGCAGAAAATTTTCAGTTTGGGGAATTTTCTTTTCCCAGTCAGACCTTGCCAAGGGAAGCAGGGAGAAAATGTTTGAGTTGCCTTCTTCAGGACAGCTTGCCCTAGACATTCTAGCTGTGGGTCACTGTCATGGCCTTGCTGAGAAATGGGATATTTTTATAATTTGAGGAGGTCCCAGGGTGTTTGGGGGAGATTATGAGGATGCTACCTTTTGAGATAAAAACTAATAAATACAGAACTAGAGAATTTCTTTTTTGAGAAATCTGAGATTTAGACATTTTATTTAAAGCTGGGGAGGGGGAGGAGAGAGGGTGGTCTGAGTTTCTGAGAAGGTTTTTGTTTGCAAGAAGCATTATTGTTTGATCTGTCATTGTACCAAAGGGGAAATGGTTGTCTGTAAATGCGGGGTGAAGACTAAAAGCATCCAATGAGGATGGGATTCAAACCCATGCATGCAGAGCATAATGGAACAGGAGTCCATCACCTTAACCTCTCAGCCACCTCATCTGACATGCTAAAAAAGGGACAGTAGGAGAAATCTAAGGCCGGCACTGCTAGGGACACTAAGGAGTTTTTAAATACTAAGCAGAAGCAGGGGCTGAATGAGCTCCCTCCTCACATCTAGCGAGCAGCTGTGGGAGAGACTTCAGGAACAGACTGTGTTTGCATAGACACACCTACTCTGCCTAGCTATGCAGCATGATGGGGCCGTTTCCCCAAAATGACCAGTTGTGGCAGGTTACAAATCACTTTAGCACTGAGTGATATTAAATGTTATTATCCTTCCTGTATGAGTGAAGGGCAGCAGAACATACCTAGTCGGTCCTGATGGAGGGATAGGTGGGTGAGGAATAGCTTTTATTGGACTGTATAGAAGTGATTGAGGACATCACCCTAAACCAGTGGTCCCCAAACATTACACACTGTGCCCTCTTATCCATGTCTGTGGCCCCTCAGAAGCCACAGTCGAAAACCGGGGCTGGGAGTGAGGCTGTTGCTTGCTGTGGAGAGGGGTGCAGACAAGGGTGAAGGGGGTCAAGGCTCATCTGCGAGCCAGAGGCCAAGGCTGTGGGTGGGGTTGAGGAAACACTGGGACAGAGTAGGGCGCAGTGCTGCTTCCTTCATGGGGGCTGGCTCGGGCCCTGAGGTGCCCCCATGACTGTTCCTCTGTGTCCCCCTAGGAGTCATGCCCCACATTTTGGGGAGCACTGAAGTCTACTCGCTAATCAGGGGTTAGTGATGCCAAAGGCCAGGGAAAGGGAGAACAAGTGCAGGGGCCCCAGCACCAGAACCATGCCCCCTTCACTTCTGTCTGTGGATCTGCCCCCTTCTGCCCCTTCCATTCATGGCCCCATCCACTATGTCACCTCTGTTCCACCCCTTCCCCCACTGGCCCCACCCTATCACTCCTTTACCCCTGCAACCACTGTGGCCCCGAGACCAGAGAAGCTCTATGCCCCTGCTGCAGCTCCCGGGCCGTAGCAGGGAGTGGGAGCTCCTTCAGCCCTGGGGCTGACATGGGGCAGACTTTTCCAGGGGGGCCCAATTTGGCCAGGGCCCCTAGTCATAGGCCCCACTGCCCCCTTGGCGACGCAAGGTTTGGGGACGCTGAGCCCCACCCCCGAGCCTCCATTACGAGCTGCCCAGGCTACTACTGCTCAGTGTGTGGCCAGTCTCCCTGTGTTCTCTGCTGTTCGTGCTGGGGAGCCTGGCCGGCCTTAGGGATGGGGCCCCTCGGCAGCCACCCAGGGCTCCAAGAGGTCAAAGGGCACTATGTGCCAGTGCAAAGGTGCTCACTGCTCTCCCCTGCCCCAGTGCTCCCCCGTGGCCCCATAGAGGGTTTTGGGGAGCGAGGAGCAACACTATGTGCTCCATGCTTCCTGGTCACTTTCCCCACTTGGGCTGTGCTGTGAGGGGAGCATCAGAAGCTGCTGCTCTCTGCCCTCCCCTTATGCAGCCTGGCTGAGGAAAGTGACCTGGATGCAGGGAGCTCGGATGATGTCGCTTCTCGCCCCCACAACCCCTAGGGGTGCCCGGACGAGCAGCGTTCCAGGGAGGAGCTGGCAGCAATGCCAGCTGCTCCATGCACACAGGTCAGTTTCCCCTGTGGGTGCAGGAGGGGGTGCAGGGGTTAGGGGTGAAAGGGGTGCAGGAGAGGGGCAATGGCTGGTGGCACAGGAGGGAAGTGTGGGAGTTAAGGGCAAAGGGGACACAGCGTAGGGGTTAGGGCACAGGAGGGGGCAAGAGTTGGGGTGAAGGAGGCGCAAGGGTTGGGAGTGCAGAGCTAGTGGTAAAGGGGGAGGTCGATCGTCCAGGGGTGATGGGGAAGTGCCTAAGTACACGTTTTGCCCAGGGCAGCAGTTCCCCTAAAGCTGGTCCTTGATAACATTTCTTGCTGGGAGGGAGAGCGTAGAAAAGGAAGGAGTCCTAGCAGCTCTTCTGGGAGCACAGGTGAAGAATGACTCCCCTTTCTCTAGATTCTCCCTGTGGGGCTCTGGGGCAAACAGAGCCGCATAGCTTCCACCGCTTTCTCCAGATTGTCTGTGCTGGGCTCCTGTGGAAGTTACAAAAGGCAACAATTACCTGACGTTTCTCAGCCACCATGGACAGAGCCGCACAGCTTCATCTGTAAACTCTACAGGTTCAAATCAAGTCTCTGAAGTCCATCCACAGCTGGGACGGGTCATTCAGTCCTTTGTAGAGAGCATCAGTTTGTAGCAAAGTCCCTCCAGAGGTTCTAAGGGCTGGAGAAATATGCCTTCTAGTGAGCTATTTAAAGAGCTCCACCTGTTTAGCTTATCAAAAGAAGATTGAAAGGTGACTTCATTGAAGTTCCTTAATGGAGAGAAAATATTGGCTCTTAAAGGGCTCTTTAATCTAGCAGAGAAAAGCATAACAAGACCCAATGGCTGGAAGGTGAAAAGAGACAAATTCATTTTACACTTAAGGGACAAATAATCAACAGCGAGGCTGATTCATCATAGAAACAAGCTACCAAGGAAAGTGGTGGATTTGTCATCTCCTGATGTCATTCAATGAAGACTAGATGCCTTTCTGGAATGTGTTTGCCCCCAAAGTAGCTATTGTGTCATACAGGAGGCCTGTGATATGCAGGAGGTCAGATTAGATGCTCCAATGGTCTCTTCTGGCCATTAAGTCGACTAATTTCTGAAAAACTGAGTGTAGCATTGGGAGCAGCATCTGATGTTTTACTGTCTAGCCGGCTTGCTGCATAGAACAAAGGCTCTTTGAGTGGGGTGATCCACAGGGAGTAGCTCAAACCTCCAAAGTGCCAGGCCAGGAGAAGGACATTAGCACAGCAAGGGAGGGATGTGGCAGTGACATCACAAAGGCCTTTTGCAGGACCTCTGACTATTGGTCAAAGGTGGTGGGGAGGTGGTGACCTCACAGAGAGATGCTGACATCAGACTGGCAGGACAGGAGCGAGGGGCCAGGGAAACCTCAGAGACCCCTGTGGCTTTGCTTCAGCAAGTCTCCTTCTCGAGGTTTCTCTTTGAGGACTGAGAGAGTATTTGGGTTCACGTATGTGAGCGCCAGGAGGAACCTCTTTCGAGTTTTCTCCTTCCTTTTTCCTGTTTTTACTAGAAAACAGCCATCCCTGTTTGGAAGGTAAGAGCCTCCTCAAGCGAAAGGGTGTCCTGGGCGTGTCACAGTTCGGATGCCAGTGGCTCCCCCACACTGTAAGGAAGCTCCCGCCGTCTGCTCTGTGTTCGCGGTGCTGGAGAGAGCAGCAATCCACGGCAGTGATTTGCTCCTGGCTGCCAGAGCAGAGCAGCAGGCTCAGCTGTCAGAACTTCCCAGACCAATGAAAGGGGAGGGGCTCATAGCTCTGTAGCAGGAATGCAGGGCAGGCGAGTTCACGGCGAGCATTGTGGGATACTGGAGGAGTCCAGTTATGGTGATATAATGAACAGCAGCGTCTACTCTGTCACTTTAAGTTTGCTGCAAAAAGCTCTAGACCTCCCATCGAAGTTGTTTTATTTTGTCAGCAAAACAGGGCAGTTTTGTCGCCAGACGTGGCATTGCAGTTTGTACACCAGCCACAAGCTGCCGACTGAGGTAGCCTTGTGTGTTTTTTACACACCTGAGCAATATAATTCTGCTGAAACAACTTTGTAGTGCAGACCTGGCCAAAGATTCACTCACACACAACTTGTAAGGAAAACGTCACCTGCTCCTCTGCTTTGCAGAATCCAAACACAAACAAAGCTTGTCATGCCCCGGTGGCGATGGCAGGGAGTCAGGTGTGGGCAGACAGTGCATTTTAGCCACCCACAGGCACAATGGCTTAGCTGGCTAAAGCATATGTTTTGTAAACAGGAGATCCTGGGTTCAACTCCCAGTGGTGCCTTGTTGACTGGTTGTTGGGGCACCTGTTTTTGGCTACTGTTAGAAGACAGGATTCAGAGCTAGATGGGCCTTTGGTCTAGCCCAGTGTGGTTTTTCTTATGGTTTAAATAACACTCACAGGCACTGATAATAGAGTTACTGAAAGTTTGGGAATTAGGAGCAGGTAGGTCAGTGGTCCAGTCCCCACACAGATGACACTCTCCCTCTGGGACAGGGGCAGGTCTGAGCTCTCACCCAAATGCTCATTACGGCTGCCAGAATCTGTGAGCAGCTTGTTTAGTTTACGCCCAAAGTTGAGTCCTGCTTTGTGCATCGTGTGTGAGAATGAAAATCCTAAATTGCCTTTTGAAATAACGAATGCAGCAGGATGTGTTATTGTCCCTACCCCAAAACAGACAGACCAATGGAGACATGCCGTCGTGTCCAAGGTAATACTCCACTGCCATTTTACCTTTTTTGCTTGTTAAACTCCTTTGATCTGCCCGGCCCAGGCTGTCCTCTGCCTCAGCTGCTGCTCCTGGCCCTCTTTAAAGTCAAACATGCAGGGGCCCCGGGGGAACAGGCTGGGACAGGGCAGCAGCCTGGGTTGGGCTGGGAAGATGCTGGGAGTTCTGGTTCCCTGAGAACTGGCCCAGCTCCCTTCTCAACAGCGAACAAATCAATTCCATGTCCCCTCCCCAGAAAAATCAGCCTGGAGCCAAGAGCAGCAGGGGACGATTCCCTCTAGTTCCCACCGAGGCAGGAGAGAACCCAGGGTGTTTCTAGAAGGGCTTTTGGAACTGACGTGGGGAAACCAGTCTTTAACAACAGGCAGTTCCAGTTTAAGCTAAGTGTTTTTAACAATTTCTACAACATTAAAAAACCCTTCAATCATAGTGTCACCATCCATAAAATTGCTTCACCCTTATAGGTTCCTAAGTGCACAACTAAACATCTCTTCAAATCCAAAGGAGTGGAGATCAGTCAATGTTCAGAGTCATCCCACAGAAAAGACCATGTTGTCATACACACTGGCCCGATCATGTGGCCATCGCCTTTCCCTCCTCTCTGTTAAAAGTTTCAGTATTTTGCAGAGAAACTTTTTTCCCTCAGGAGAGACCTGGGAACCAGGGCTGCCAGCCAGACAAACACGTTTAAGAGGAGGCGTCATCTGTCAAAAAATGATCTCCCTCCTTCAGTTCAGTGACACCCTGAAATGTTACTTATCCTGGCAGATCCAGAGGATTGAAAGCAGCTACATCAAACCCCTGTGTAGCTAACAGGAATGAACACCAACACTCCCTTGTATCTGAAGAGATGTTTAGTTTTACCCTTGGTAAACTACAAGACTAAAGGGAAAGGCAGTGATGGTGTCAAATATAAAGAGTGAAACACAAAACAATCATCATAGTTATGCCCATAGTGACTGCAAAATCTTTCTATATTCTTCTTATTATCATCAGTGTATTATTTTCTCTGGCATCTAGACATTGACTAGACCTTGACCAAGAAATTTGGATCTTGATAAATAATTGACTACCCCTGGTTAAGGCAATGGACTTGACACCCACTCAGGCAGTGATTAGCTGCCAAAATCTTAACAACCGGTTCCCTATAAAAAGTTCTGATTTAAGTGGGGGGGAGTGGAGGAGGGGTTGGGGGAGGAGAGACATATCCGTGGGGCCGGGAGCCCCTGCAGGGCCTGGGGCAAATTGCCCCACTTGGCTCCCGGCAACCCTAGATCTTGCAGCCCCTTCCCCCCTTACCTTGCCAGCAGCTCAAAGCAGCAGGACAACTCAGGAGCTCAGCTGAGCTGCCCAGCTGCTGGTCATGCTGCAGCTCTGCGAGGGGGTGGGGGGTCTGTGGGGAGACATCCTCATGGGGCCAGGGGCCCAGGGAAAATTGCCCCACTTGCCCACCCCACCCCCATGGCCCCGGAGCTTGCAGCCCCCTTACCTTGCCGGCAGCCTAGAGGTCAGCTGAGCTGCCCAGTTGCTGGCCATGCTGCAGCTCTTCTGGGTGGGGGAAGCAGGGGAGGGCCCGGGAGAGACATCCTAGTGGGGCCAGGGGCCCCTGCAGGGCCTGGGCCAATTGCCCCACTTGCCCCCTCCCCGCCCTTCTGACCAGCCGTGGAGCGTGCAGCAAGACCCCACACACACCTTGCCGGGCCTCTCAAAAAGTGGCAGCAGGACAACTCTTGAGCTCAGCTGAACTGCCCAGCTGGTGCCGGCAGTTGGCCATGCTGCAGCTGGGGGGAAGCGGAGGAGGGGCCCGGGAAGCCTCAGACTCCCCAGCTGGGAATCCTGGGAGCAACAGGATTGTCCGGTCCTTGGACTGGAGTTCTTTGTCCACCTCCTGGCCCTTTAACAACTCGTTCTCCACAGAGGTCTAATTTTAGCAACCGGTTTTTGGGAACCTGTGAGAACCGGCTCCAGCTCACCACTGCACTCGGGTGTCTCCATGCAGGTTGAAGTGCTAACAACAGTGGCTGCCTTACAGCCATAGCTTTTAATCAGGGCAATACATTGATACAAATTCCTGTTAAATCATTTCTCAGCCAGAGTCCATCGCCCACATTCCTTAGGGCATTGGGCCACCATGTGGACGTTTCATTTCCCTCCTCAATTTCACACAGAGGCACAATTTCCTTTGCACAGATCCAATAACAGTAAAACCTCCCTGTGTCTCTGGTCTGAGCCAGGGCATTCGATTGCAGTGAACCCTTCTCTCCTGCAATGGCAATGGTCAGACAGAGGGGACATGGTCACCTGCATCCCTGCCAGGGAGATATTGGCTCGGCTCTTTCTTTCTGCTGCTGTTGTTAGTCCATGAAACATCAGGGATGGAATGCAAGGCTGAGCTCACACACCAGTCCACATGGCAAGAGAGTATAAAATGCTGTTGCCTTGCCTCCATCTTGTTTTCAATCCTGCTTCATACCTCTGGAGGGACTTTACTACAAACTGAAGCTCTCTACAAAGGACTGTATGACCCATCTCAATCCAGAGACTTGATTTGTTTATTCCATCACTGCTACAAGCCTGAACCAAGAACTTTGCCATTCCTGGGTGTGAAAGGTTCAAATCCATGTGCATTTTATATAACAACCTGGTCTATGGATTGTGCCAGCTCTTTTCCACACACAAAGTCCAGATTATGGTCAAGCGACCAGAGGCCTATCAAATAGGGATCAGCTAAGAGAAAGCTGGGGTAAACGGAAAGCCTTGCTTGCTAAGATAGGCCTGGTCAGCAAGTTGCCAGGAGTTGGCGCTAAGAACTAACGAATAGTGTCTTATTCAGAGTTGCAGATTGAACAAAGAATCCCTTTTCCTATTGTGTTAGTCTCCTCTGTAGGGAAACGTTCTTCCCACAGATCCAACTTTGAGTTTATAAGAAGTTGGCACATGTCAGTATAAGATATGGGATTCTTCCACCTCCCTTCCCAGGAACTAATGCCTGCCTTAAGACACACAAAAAGCAATCTTTATTGCCATATACTTTCACTGTTTCTTTGCTTTAACCCCTAGGAATGTACCTGCTGGACAATCAAAGGAGTTGCTCCATTCCTATGGACCCCAAATCAGAATTCAACAGAGATATTTTATACTAATAACATTTTATCAAAGTATTCATTAAATGTTAACGTGCTAACTTGAGACCATGGGTGGAGACATTATGTAACCTGTTAACCATTGGCTAATATGCTTATTTTGTCTTGCTGCAAAACCTAAGCTGGGGTGCGGAACTGCCTACCCCGTCACTGTCCCCCACCCATGGAAAATCTATATATTCTGCAGTAATCAGTTAATTGACAGTGCCTCTGAGCTTAATAAGCAAGGTGACACTCCGCCAGCGCTGTGTGCAATAAACTCCTCTGCTTGACCTCTACACAGTGTGATTTATGTCCTTCAGAGAACAAAGAAAGAGGTGGAGGCCAGGTGACCAGGTTGCCAGGGAAACAGAACAAAGGACAGAAGAGGGACAAAAGGACCTGGCTGAGTTGGGCTGTTGGAAGCAAGGAGTCTGATGGTTTTGGGACTCAAGGGGAGAGCCCAGGCTCTGAGTTTTGGGTCTCATGAAGATGGACTTTGCTGAATCTTCCTACTTCCTGTGCTAACAAAGAACTTTCCCAGGCTGTATTCCAGAGCACTAACAAACCTTCTGTTTTACAACGCTGGCTGAGAGTCAATGGAGATTGTGGAAGTTAGGGGTGCATGACTCCTTTGGGGGGGGGCGTGTAAGGCTTTCCCAGGTGTCCTGCTAAGGTGACTCACTACAGGAAGCTCCTGGCATGGAACGGGTGCTGAAAGGTCCAAGGTCAGTCCCAGGTCGTGCTGAAGGCAAGGAGACTTCCCCCAGTGACAGAGTCCCCTGGGCAGTGTCACACTGGTGAGAACTCTGCCTGGGTTTGGCTCAGAGCTGTTCCAGAGCACTGAGCCTGTGTCAGCCCCCCAGCACGTGACCTGCAGGCGCCACTCTGGCAAAGCTCCCTGTCCCTGGGCTTTGGCATCACTAGCCCCTGCTTAGTGACTAGGGGTCAGTTTAGGACAGTGATTCCCAAAATGTGGGGCATGCCTCCTAGGGGGGCACAGAGGAATGTTCATGGAGGCACCTCAAGGTTGAGCCAGCCCCCATGGAGGGAGCACCACTCAGTCCCACTCTGTCCAAGCACTTTGCCTACCCTACCCTCAGCCTGAGCCCCTGGCCCAGCTGCAAGCCCCTTACCTGTGTCTGCACCCCTCTCACCAGCAAGCCACAGTCCCACTCCCAGCCCTGGTTCTCGACCGCGGCTTCCAAGGGCCCACAGCCATGGTTAAGAGGGCACAGTGTGAAAAGTTTGGGGACAACTGGTATAGGATGATGTCCTCAATCACTTCTATGCAGTTCAATAAAAGCTATTCCTCACCCACCTACCCCTCCATCAGGACCAACTAGGTATGTTCTGCTGCCCTTCACTCATACAGGAAGGATAATAACATTTCATTCCACTCAATCCTAAAGTGATTTGTAACCCAACACCAGCCAAAACTGGTCATTTTGGGGAAGCGGCCCCATCATGCTGCATACTTAGGCAGAGCAGGTGTGTCTATGCAAACACAGTCTGTTCCTGAAATCTTTCTCCCAGCTCCTCACTAGATGTGAGTTGGAAGCATATTCAGCCCCTGCTTCTGCTTAGTATTTAAAAACTCCATATTGTCCCTATCACTGCTGGCCTTAGATTTCTCCTCTTGTCCCTTTTTTTAACAGTTCAGATGAGGTGGCCAAGTGGTTAAGGTGATGGACTGCTGAATCCATTATCCTCTGCACGCATGGGTTCAAAATTAATCCTCATCAGATGCATTTAGTTTTCACCCCTCCTTTATAGATAACCATCTCCCCCTTTGGTACAATAACAGACCCAACAATGTTGCTTCTTGCAAACAAAAACCTTCTCAGAAACTCAGACCGCCCCCTTGCTTTAAATTAAATGTCTAAATCCCAGATTTCTAAAAAAAAATTTCTCTAGTCCTGTATTTCTTAGTCTTTATCTCAAAAGGTAACATCCTCATCATCTCCCCCAAACACCCTGGGACCTGCCCAAATAATTAAAAGACCCCCATCCTTAGCAAGGCCACAACCGTGAACCAGAGCTAGTGTCTAGGCCAAACTGTTCTGAAGGAGGCAACTCAAACATTTTCTCCCTGCTTCCCTTGGCAAGGTCTGACTGAGAAAACAAAATTCCCCAGACTGAAAATTTTCTGCTGAAAAACCAATACTAGTCTGTTTGGGGACTTTGATTTGAATGTATTATTATTATTCTCTTCTGATTTATCTCAGTTCAGTGTTTGTCCTCCAGATGTGTTACAGGTATTGAGTTGTGGGGGAGAGAGGCCAATTCATAATGTCTCTACCCCCCTTTCATAGTTTCTTCCAACTTGCTAGGAAATACCTTTGCAACGACGTGAGTCAAGCAGTGTCCATTGTTGCTGGGCTATCTCGGAGAAGTCTGCATTGTACATGGTTCCTGGGATAGTCCTTGGGAGTGTGGATACCTTCAATGGGCCAGCAGCGAGTCTGGCTCCTCCATTGTCACATCTGAAAGGCTGGTGGGGGGCATTTCCAACCTCATAACGTATTTCAGTAATGCACACAGAGCAAAACTTCATAACTTCCCAACCAATGCGAGCACACACAATCCAACAAGATATTAATGTTCAACAGATCAAGACTTTTGAAATGATACCTCACAAGGCAGACTTTGTACAAACCATGTTACCATTATATGAGAGTGGTGAATATGGGGCTACCAGGGTGCTGCTTTGAGCACAGCGTGCCACACCTGGGCTTCCATTGCAATGGAGACGTACCCTTAGAGTCCATCCCTCCTGGGATAAATATGGCAGCAGGGCTGGCCTGGGTCATCTGACTTGGGCTCATGGAGCTAAAGCTGAGAGGCTAAAAACTGTGGTGCAGATATTTGTGTTCAGACTGAAGCCTGGGTTCAGAAACCCTCACCCCTCTGAGGGGTCTCAGAGGTTGGGTTCAAGTCCCTATATCTGCACTGTAATTTTATAGTCTTGCACAGCCCAAGTCCCATAAGCCTGAGTCAGCTGACCTGGGCTTTGAGACAGGTGCCCTGGGTGTTTTAATCACAGTGTAGACATAACGTTAGGCTACGTCTCCAGCGCAATGAAACACCCATAGTTGGTCTATGTCACATTAATCAGGATCATGCAGCTAGGTCTGGAGTAAAGTTGCAGTGCACATGTCTGGGCTCAGACTCAGTACCCTGCTCTAGGAGCCCAGAAGGTTGGGAGGGAGTTTAGCAAGTGGAAATGGTAAAACTGCAGTGATGTATTACCCTGCACTCTATGGCATTTCTCCATTGGTCTGTCTGCACTGGGGCAGGGACAATAGCACATCCTGCTGCATTTGTTATTTCAAAGGGTGGTTTAGGATTTTCATTCTCAGACACTGGGCACAAAGTAGGTCTCAATCCTGGGTGTAAAGTAAATGAGCCGCTCACAGATTTTGGGAGCCACAATGGGCATTTGGTGTGAGAGCTCAGACCTGCCCCTGCCCCAGAGGGAGGGGGTCATCCTTGAGGGGACTGGACCACTGACCTATCAGCTCTTAACACCTAAACTTTCTGTAACTCTATTATCAGTGCCTGTGAGTGTAATTTAAACCATAAGAAAAACCATACTGGGTTCGACCAAAGGTCCATCTAGCTCTGAATCTTGTCTTCTGGCAGTAGCCAATGCCAGGTGCAACAAAAGCCACTTCCGAAGGCACCACTGGGAGTTGAACCCAGGATTGCCTGGTTTAGGAAACAAGGGCTTTAGCCAGCTAAGGAAAGCAAATGTGAATTTTGTCTTAATGGGCCACTGACAAAAGCATCCCAGACAGAAAAGCAACAGGCTAAAAAGAAACCTAGCAGCTGTTGCAGTAGTTCAGTTGGGTGAGTGCTAAGCTAAAGGTCTGTGGTTCAATCCCAAGCTCTGGCAGGCTCTTCTTTCTCCCTTTGTGCAGGGCTGGGCTGTTTTCTGACAGTGCAGCAGTTCCTTTAACTGCCACAAACCCCTCATTTCAGGCTATGCAGCAGGAAAAGACAGCATGGGCTTCTGCACCGAGCTGGCCACCTGCCTTTCATTCTTCTCTTGTTCTTCGTCAGCAAGGGGAAGAAAAAGAAGCTTTCCTTCAAGCAAGGTTCAGAAGGGCGACGTCAGGATGACTTCCTGAGCACCAGCTCCAGTCCTCTGCTCTGCCAGCTGAGCTATTGGAGGGCTGCCACCACTCGCTCTACGTTTCCCCATCAGTGTGTGCCAGGGTGAGCACAAGCTAAGCAGACAGAGTTTCGTAGTGTAGTGGTTATCACATATGCCCAATACACAAAAGATCCCTGGTTCAGAAACAGGCTGGCTTCCTTTTCTCAGATCCCTTGCTGTCCAGGAAGGCGCTCCTCCTTCTGCTATTGGCCTGTCCCTGAGATAACTCCAACCCCTGCATGACAGAGGGTGCTGATGTAAATGGAGAAAACACCTTGGTGTCAGTCTGGAGAACCTAGAGCACTTAGGTGTGTCACCTTTTGGAGGCTTGTGGCTTGGCCTCCTCTCCCCTTGGAGGTTGGCCTATAGATTGATGGCTTTAGAGGTGGGGGCTGGGCTGGCTGTGAGCAACTGGGATCCAGGAAACCCCCATCTGCCCTTCTGAGGGCCGAACCTATGGAGGTGTGGTTGGCTTCTGGGAGATAGACCCTTTGCCTGCCTCTTGGCATCCCAGAGATGGCTACTTGCAGGTCAGGAGAAGTGGAGTTTTGGGGGGAAGGAAAAGAAGCAATGGTGAGGCTGAGTGGGCTCCTTTCTGGCCAAGATGGTCGGCTGTGGAGTCTGGGATTTGCCTGTAAGCCATAAGTGGACTTGGTGAAGTGAAAACGCTGCTTCATTCTGGCTGACCTGGGGGTGCCATTGACGACTTGGAGTGGGGGCGGGGGGCTGGCTGTGAGCAAAAGGGATCCAGGAAGCCCCAGCCTGCCTCACCAGGGTCCGAGTCTTCTTCTTCTCTCCTGCTATGGGAAGCCCAGCCTTAAGCCTGCAAAGCATGTGCTGCAGCTTGAGCATTAAGCCTTCCTGTGAGGCCTGTGCTGGAGCTGACCATGGACCCCTGTGCAGTACTGCTGGGGGAAATCATAACTGCAAATTATTCTGGCCACAAGATCAAGCCGTTGGGTCGAATGGGGCAAGCTGGAGGCCTGGAGACTTAGTCCGCAGGGCTAGCAGGTCAAGCCGTTTTCCGCATGTGGGGGAGGCAGCTGCTGTGGTTCGCCTTTCCTGCGGTATAATCCAGGGGTGCAAGGCTGCAGAGCTGGGGGGAATTGGCGGGAGGCTCTCTATCATTAGTTTTATGAGTGGCTGGGAGAAGCATTCATGTAACTCAGTTGGATGTGCCCCGACCTGTGGATGTCTGTGTAAGTGAAATATGTGCCAGAGATTTGCAGCCTGTCACAGCATCACAGTGTGAGAGGGAATCCAGGTGGTGGGACACAGGGCTCAGGGGTCCCTCTGTTCAGGTTTCATCCTGTAGATCTCATCACAGATTTTCAACTACCACAGTGAATGTTCACTGAGACAGAGAGAGAGATGCCAAATGGTGATCTCCAGGGCCTGCGGACATCAAACGATAAGGAATTCTGCACACAGAGAGGACCCTGCTAGTGGAAAATGCCTTGGAAAAGCCCCTTCTGTCACCAGCTGTGGTCCTACAGTGCTCAGTGCTCTGCGTTGTGGCCTCAAGAGCCATGGATGCAAGTTGAGTTACGATGACCTTTTTCTTGTCCCCACGTTTCTTAGGTGCCTCCTTCTGACACTTGTCAGAAAAAAACGACCAGTTTCTTTTGGAAGCATCTGCACGCACTGAGGCAAAGGCAGTCTTCTCTGCTTCCTCGAAAGATTGACCAAAAGGTGGGAAGAGCAGACATATTTGGCAAGGCACCACTGGGTGCTGTATCTCTAACCTCCACTTTACCTGGCAGGTGCCTTGGCCAGCTTAGCCACGGTGCTGCTCTCTGGGACTTTTCTCTCAGCTGCTCCATTTCTTATCAGTGACAATCAAAAGGAAGGTGACATGGCCTCTGTGTGTGGACATCCCCAGCGAACCCCAAGGACGTGCGGCACAGGCTCTCGTGTTGCAGCAATTGCAGTTGAAGCAATCGCCAGGCTAATGCCAGTCACAGCAGCCTTTTCATCAACTCCAGGCTTGTGATTTGATTCTTTCCAATGCTTCTCTCCAAAGAAGCCTTTTCCTTAGCAAGCAGTTACTTGGATACCAAGGGAGGTCTCTTCTGTTTCCTAGAAAAACACAGGAAAATGTGAGCAGAGGAGACAAAAGCCATACAACAAGGCACCACTGGGAGTTGAACCCAGGATCTCCTGTTTACTAGACAGGGGCTTTAGCCAGCTAAGCCATAGTGCCTGCCTCAAGAAAGTGTTTACAACTGTTCCATTTGATGGTCCAGGACAAATCCTGCAAATTCCAAAGTACAGACCTTCCCCATTTCCCTCAAGCCTTGTAGACTTTGAGGTGTCTGGCTTTCTGTGCACAGAAAGCCACAGCTGAGTTTACAGAGGGCTTCTAACATGTGCTTCTCCCACCAGCACTGTGATCATATACTGTTAGTGATCTGTGTTTCAGTCACAGCAATCTTGGCTCAGTTCTGAGTCATGGTAACCTTTCCTTCAGCTCTAGACTTCTCATTAGCCACTTTCCAAGTGTGGTGGGGTGACTGCCCCAAACAATCAGGAAAAAATTAAGGCAGCCTTGCAGAGGCGGTGCAGAACCCAGCCAGTCAGGAAAGGGCTTATTGGGAGAGCCAATCAGGAGAAGGCTTGCTGGAGTAGCCCATATATAAAGGGCTGCTCAGCACAGCAAGTTAGTCACTCCTTGGAGTTTGAGGAGGGAGGATTTGCTGCCTGAGGAAGGAGAAGGAGAAGGAGAAGGAGAAGGAGAAGGAGAAGGAGAAGGAAGGAGGGGTACCATGATCAGAGTAGTGCTGGGGGTAAGGGGAGCATGAGTGACCTCCTGGCTGATTACTGCCAGACAGAGGCCCTTATACAAAGGTGGAGGAAGGTGCTAGGTCTGTGGGGAAGTTTCCAGGGAAACAGATGGTGAGGGTTGGAGGTGCACCCCTTTTGCCTCAGTCGCCACTGACACAGGTGGCTACACCCTGGACTGCAGCTGGCCACTGAGGCAAGTGTCTGGGTGAAGGACAGCTGCCCCCTGGAAGGGGGAGAGAACTGAGTGGGGCACAGCCAGAGGGCTCTGTCCATAAGAGGACATTGAAGTCCTGAGAGCGACATGGGTCCTAATGATAGAACAGATGGCAGCCAGATGCCACTGGATGAAGGTGCACTGGTGGACCAGACCTAATTGGCAGGACGGCCAACAGGAGGCACTGCAGTGGCGAGACATGCCCCCTGGCACCAAGACTCAGCCGCAAGGAAGGCTCTCTCTGTCTTGAACCACCACTTAGAAGGATTCTGATGACAGGTCTTTTCTTTCTTATGAAGAGATACGAAAAAGGAGCCAAAAGACACATTAGGTTCAGCAAGGAAGAACTGTCAGGCCAAGCCAAGATTTCCTGGTTACTAGGAAGGATCTTCAATCAGCTCTTCCCAAAGACCACTATCCAGAGGCCTTTTAACAGTTACTGCAGATGTTCACCACAAAAGAGACAAAGAGATGCCAAAATAGAGTTCTCCACTGCCTGCAGCCATCAAGCTACCAGGAGTTCTGTGCACAGAGAGGCCCCTGCTGGTGAAAAAAGGCTTTGGTAGAGACTCTTCTGACTCCAGCCGTGATCATATAGCGTTTAGCACTCTGTGTTGTGGCTTCAGCATCCACAGATGCAAGTTCAATTAGGAGATCTTTTTCTTGTCTCCACATTTGCCTAGTGACTCTTTCAACATTTGTCACCAAAAAGACCTGTTTCTTTTGCAAGCAATGTACAGCTAGGCAAAGGCAGTCTTCTCCATTTCCTCAAAAGATCACCAAGCTGTGGGGAGAGGAGGCACATTCAGCCAGGCACCACTGGGTGCTGGATGCTGAATCTTCTCTTTATTCAGCAGCTGTCTGTGAAGGAGATAAATCTACACCGTGTAGAGGTCAATAAATGAGTCACCTTGCTTGTTAGGCTCAGAGACAATGTCAATCAATTGATTACAATAGAATACATAGGTTTTTCATGGGTGGGGGAAAGTGACAGGGTAGGCAGTTCCACACCCCGAGATAGGTTTTGCAGCAAGACAAGATAGCACATTAGCCAGTGGCTAGCAGGTTACATAATGTCTCCGCCTATAGTCTCAAGTTAGCAGATTAACATTTACTGAATACTTTGATAAAATGTTATTAGTATGAAATATCTATGTTGAATTCTGATTTGAGGTCCATAGAAATGGAGCAACTCTTTTTCATGGTCCAACAGGTACATTCGTAGGTGTTAAAGCAAAGAAACAGTGAAAGTATATGGCAATAAAGATTGTTTTCTGTCTGTCTAAAGGCAAGGCATTGGTCCCTTGGAAGGGAGGTGGAAGGATGCCATATTTTATACTGACGTGCCAACTTTTCATAAATTCAAGGTTGGATGTGTGGGAAGAACATCTCCCTACAGAATAATCAAACACAATAGGAACAGGGATTCTTTGTTCAATCTGCAACTTTGAATAAGACATGATTACTTAGTTCTTAGCTCCAACTCCTGGCAATTTGCTGACCAGGCCTATCTTAGCAAGCAAGGCTTTCCATTTACCCCAGCTTTCTCTTAGCTGATCACTATTTGCTACACCTCTGCTCCCTTGACCATATTCTGGACTTTGGGTCTGGAAAAGAGCTGGCACAATCCATAGACCAGGTTGTTATATAAACTGCACATGGATTTTAACCCTTCACACTCAGTAATGGCAAAGTTTTTGGTTCAGGTTTGTAGCAGTGATGGAATAAACTGCATGTTCAGATCAAGTCTCTGGAGAACATCCACAGCTGGGATGGGTCATTCAGTCCTTTGTAGAGAGCTTTAGTCTGTAGCAAAGTCCCTCCAGAGGTATGAAGCAGGATTGAAGACAAGATGGAGACGAGGCATCAGCTTTTTATAGTCTCTTGCCATGTGGTCTTTGCTTTCTTTGTCCAAGGACACTCTATCCAGCACGTGGCATAGAAAAAAACCTTAAAGTTCTGTCCATAGGCAGGTCCCTGCATACCTTGCCTTCTCTCAATGGGTCAGTTGCATAACTTGTGGTCCTTAATGAGCCATCAAGCAGGCTAGGCAGAACTGACACCAACTTGTCTGGCTGGGGTGTTCCGAGAAGCGTAGCACAAGTTTGAAATATGGGCAGCATAGAGCCAATATTCATAACGTCAACAACAAAAATGATACACATGTAGAGATAGCATCATTATAATCAGCCAATCAGAACCTCTCCATACACCCTTACACGACAACATTTCTACAATATTGGCTGCAAATATAGAACAGTGGTCGCAACGGTGATCTATAGAGTTACAGATTATGTCAATAACATCACAGGAGGTGACACAGCATCAGTGAGACTGATACTGAAATATTGCCTCCAGTTTTGGTGTCCTCATTTGAAAAAGATGTTGTGAAATTGGAGCTGGGGCAGCAAAGAGCCACCAAATGTTCTGAGGGCTGGAGAAAAATGCCTTCTAGTGAGCTATTGAAAGAGCTCAACCTGTTTAGCTTATCAAAAGAAGATTGAAAGGTGACTTCATTGAAGTGCTTAATGGAGAGAAAAGATTGGCTATTAAAGGGCTCCTTAATCTAGCAGAGAAAAGCATAACAAGACACCAGTGGCTGGAAGGTGAAAAGAGACAATTCATATTACACTAAGGCACAAATAAGCAACAGGGAGGATGATTCGCAACAGGGAGGATGATTCACCACAGGAACAAGCTACCAAGGAAAGTGGTGGATTCACCATCTCCTGATGTCATTCAATGAAGACTAGATGCCTTTGTGGAATGTGTTTGCCCCAAAAGTAGCTATTGTGTCATACAGGAGGCCTGTGATATGCAGGGGGTCAGATTAGATGCTCTAATGGTCTCTTCAGGGCATAAAGTTGACTAATTTCTGAAAAACTGAGTGTAGCGCTGGGAGCAGCTCTGATGTATTACTGTCTAGCCGGCTTGCTTCCGAGAACGAACGCTCCTTGAGTGGGGTGACCACAGGGAATAGCTCAAACCTCCAAAGATCCTGGCCAGGGGCAGGACATTAGCACAGCAAGGGAGGGATGTAGCAGTGACATCACAAAGGCCTTTTGCAGGACCTCAGACTATTGGTCAAAGGTGGTGGGGAGGTGGTGACCTCACAGAGAGATGCTGACATCAGTCAGGCAGGACAGGGGCGAAGGGTCAGGGAAACCTCAGAGACCCCTGTGGCTTTGCTTCAGCAAGTCTCCTTCTCCAGGTCTCTCTTTGAGGACTGAGAAAGTATTGGGTTCAGGTACGTGAGCACCAGGAGGAACCTCTTTCCAGTTTTCTCCTTCCCTTTTCCTGATTTTACTTGAAAACAGCTGTCCCTGTTTAGAAGGTAAGAGCCTCCTTGAGGTTTGAAACCTGTTAGTCTGATCCATCTGGTGACAGATGAATTCTAGGCATGGAAAACACGAGCTTAAGGTGGCAGAATTTTATTCTGCACCGGGATTTTATCCCTTAGAATCACTGGGGACATTAGGGTTTGTCCGTTTTGTTTCACCTTTTCCTCCATCCCTCCCTCCCTCCTTTCTCTTCTTCTCTTGCTTCTAGTGTCCCCTGGGGGGGTGTGTGGGTGTAGGTGTGTGTGTGGGTGGGTGGCGGGGGAGTGCTCGGCAGCTCCCACTATGGGAGGTCCACCCAAAAATGTGGGGCTGAAATAGTGCTTGGGCAGTGATCCCCACCAGTGACCTGGCCATCCTTTGGGCTCTTTAGTGAGAACTCTCAGCCTCTCATCCTCAGTCTCTACCCTGATTGGCTGAGCTGAGGGTTATTGACAGGGAGGAGACTCAGGTCCTTGTTGTTCTCTTTGAAGACCAAGTAAATAAGTCATAACCACTTATATGTTTGATGAATATTGCTGCTTCTCTGCATTAATGGTCTCTGAGCAGTTCACGATTCTCTCTAACATTGCAGTTCTCCTCAAATACTTGCTGAATAATTACTGTGCACTGTTGTTGATCTGGAGCTCATGAGAGCACTTTATTCAGGTCATTCAATGTCTGAAATTCAAGATCCGATGGTTAGTTTGAACATCAAGGCTCTTGGGTTCCTACTCCCAACTCTGCCACTGGGTCACTGTGTGACCTAAGACAAGTCAATTCTTCTTTCTCAGCCTTAGCTTCTCCCTCTTTCAAGTAGGGATAATAATGATCCGCTCCTACCTACCTTACGGTATGTGGAGGCAGGACTGGCTCTAGGTTTTTTGCTGCCCCAAGCAAAAAAAATGTCTGTCCCCCATCCCCCTGGTGCCCGAGCCCTGGGCTCTCCCCACACCCCCTGTCTCCACAGCTCTGGGCCTCCTCCCACCCCCACCCCCCTGCTGCCCCACCCCTGGGCTCTACCCCCTGACCCTCACCCCCCTGCTGCCCCAGCCCTGGGCTCTCCTCCCCACACCCGCACTCCCTGCCAAGCCAGCCCTGGGCTTTGTACACCACACAACCCGTGCTGCCCCAGCTCTGGGATTTCCCCTCACCAGTGCTCCCCCCACCCACACACCCCCTGCTGCCCCAGTCCTGGGCTCTGCACCCTCCACCTGCACCCTCCTTCTGCCCCAGCCCGGGGTCACTGGTACTTGCTCCCAGGGTGGGTCATTCAGCAGGAATTTTGGATGTGCACAGAACACAGGATTGGTTCCCACATGGTTACAGAGCTGCAGTAAAGTGAAACAATTTTCAGCTTGTGTGATTGGAAGATATCTGGATGCATATTGTAAGACTGTCCTCCATAAATGAAGAAAAGTTGAGGTGCCTTTATTATTCTTCTTCCACTCTTTGTTTCTATGGGGGAATTTGCCAATGCAATATCACTGTCTTTCGTTTTAAACAAACAAAAAGGCAATGGCTGTTGAAAATAGCATTCCAGTCCTAAAAGCCTCTGGGAAGCATTTCTTGCTCATTTTATCCTACTTTTTTCTACAGGAAATTACAGTGGATCAGTACATTTGTTGGGAGAATAAAGTACAGCTGCCCAAACTGAGCTTGAGCACTCCTGAATTTTGAGGTGTTCAAATCTGAAGGCAGGTGCTAGATTCCCTTTCTGAATATTAGCTCAATCTGGAAAGGAAAAGTCAATTTCTGCTCCATGGCCAGAATTGGAATTTCTCCAACGTGCCTCGTACTGTATCTAAAGTGCCCAGGTCTAGTAGAGCCTCC